>NC_058131.1:183136686-183164250 GCF_016433145.1 Gracilinanus agilis | reverse complement strand
CTCTCCTCTCCTCTCCTTCTGCTCTCCTCTCCTCTCCTTCTGCTCTCCTCTCCTCTCCTTCTGCTCTCCTCTCCTCTCCCTCTCCTCTTCCTCTCTTCTCCTCTCCTCCCCTCTGCTCTCCTCTCCTTTTTTCTTCAGAGTAGAAGTATGGGGATTACTCAAAGGTTTAATTCCAGTGCTGATCAGCATGGGAACTTTGAAACTTATCATTTCTGACCTGGTTTGACCTTTTGTAGGTAAATTGGCAGCCCCCCTTCCTTATTCTCACCCATATTGATACCGAAATTAGTGCAGATACTTTATTGACTCAGCCCACTGAAACTTGGAATTCCAGAGCTCAGTAGATTCTCTAACTTAAGTTTCTCTAGTAGCTTAATCTTTAGGAGTGAGCCACAAAGTCACATGGCTTATTTTTGATAAAAGAAGAGATTCAAGATGAGAAAATAATTGTACAGCAGCAAGCCACTTCTGATATTCAGTGATGGGTTTGAGGCCTGTCAGTTACCCTTAACTATTCTGAAACTCCCATACCAGGAGGAGATGATCCACTCAAAACTAGAGGAAACCTTGGGGCAGACTTGACTCAGCTGGTGACTGGAGAGTGAGTACTCAGACATAACCTCTATATCCTAGCTCCAGGACTCTCCTGACTCCTGTTGTAATTACCAGGCAATCCACTTTGTGTCTACTGTGCCTTTTCTTACCCAATCTTTTGCTTACAATTGATAATCAATATTATCTTTGCTATAAAAGTGGTCTTCCTTATGATTCCATTCATAATTTCTGTGTCCTTAAATTGAAAGTTGACCAGGCTGAAGCTTCCTTCCCAGGACATATGAGCTCCTTCATACTGACTCATATCACTATCCTTCCTCATGTGTCCCCATCACCCCCCTTCTTGTCCTTCAGGTGTGTCCTCTGGAACCCATGCTATATGATAACAAATTGCCCTTCATATTAGATCTATGTCTTCTCCTTGGAAATTATTTTTTATTTTTTTGCTATGAATGTTGTTTCTCCCCAATAGAATATGAGTTCCTTGATGGTAGGGACTGTTTCCTTTTATCTTTGTATTGTCAGAACCTAGTATAGAACCTGGCACACAGCAGATGTTAATAACTGCTTACCAAATTTAATTGATTATATATTTGTAGCTACAGGATCCAAACTTGTGTGAACTGATTCAACATTGAGAATGACAGGGCTGATAAAGCAACAGCATGGTTGAAAGTCAGTTTAGAACATGTTGGGGAATGCCATGTGTAAGAGTGTCCTGGATTGTGAATATAAAGGGGATAGAGACAGACACAGAGAGAGACACACAGAGAAAGAGAGACAGAGAAGCAAAGACAGAGACAGAGAGAAAGGTGAAATGAAATTTAGGTGAGTCAGAGGAGATTTAGTGCATATTAAATCTGGGATTGGCAATCCAGAGGGTGTTCTGGGATTCTGTATGAGTAAGAATGTCTGCTATGGGGTTGGGATGTGTTTCAAGTTCTAATTCCTCTGCCTACTCTCTTCCCCCACTCTAGTAATGCCAATTTTGGGAAGACATGTTGAGAAAACTTAGATTTTTTTTTGGTATAAATTTAAATGGGAAGTTTGTGAGCTTCCCATAATAGTTTCCTAATGAGAAGAGAATGTTAGGGGAAGTAGGGAAAGAAGACAAATGTAGAATATGAATGACAATATTGTGATTATGATTGACAAACAGTCCTATAACACAAAGAACTACATAGACCTACTACAGAGTGGTGTTTTTGCCAAAGATTCAGCAAAGACTCTGTCCTTGATGTATATACCATTTGAGATCATTCTTTTACTTCTGTCCCTGTTCTTCCATAGAGTTTGTTTGGGAAAGGTTAGAAGTTTGTATTGATTCCAAGGCAGAAGAGCAATAAGGGCTAGAAAATGAGGGCTAAGTGACTTGCCTGGGGTAACACAGCTGGGAAGTGTCTAAAGTCAGATTTGAACCCAGGACATCATCTCTAGGCTTGGCTCTCAATCTGCTGAACCACTGAGCCACTGGTTGGTCTAATCAATTTCTTACTACTCTGGCTGGATGAGGCTGTGGGTCTGACTCACAAAAGAGTTTAAATAGTTCTGAAGCTATGGACCATGTAACAAAACAGCTGTTATCTCTCCATTGCTGGGTAGAAGCTACCTAGTTGTGGCAAGTTCTCATGACTCAGTAGAGAAGCAACTTACTGCTCAGAGGATAAAATAGTCATAGGTGGTTGCAGTAGCCCAGCAGATTCCATACCTTTGTAGGACAGCAGTAAGTGGTAACTTCAGAGGCAGAAAGATCTAGTTGTGATGCAACTTCAGAAACATGAATTGCCTGCATTAAGTATGTTTATTTTCCCATCTTCTATGAGTAGCAAGTGTAACTTTGAGAGAGTATATACTTGTGTGCATTAGGGAGTTGAGAGAAGTTTTTTTTTGTTTCTTCTCTTGAAGTTGCCTTTTATTAAATACCTTTACTTTGAATAAAATGTTCCCTCCATTTGATATTAAAAAGGGAAATGAGATGTGGCTCAAGAGTTGAAGTTTGGAATAGATGCTTACCCAAAGATTACATTGATTCTAGATGTTGCTTTCGGGGATGACAAAAGAGCTGAGATAGCCCTGAGGACATGAACTAATTCATAGAAAAGTTATCTCCTTGCTATTGGGAAGAGGCCAGGAACACTTGCAATACAGGGGAGAAAGAAAAACTGCTCTGCCTTTCTGTTGTTAGTGGGTTGGCTCCTTCTGAAACTGTGGCATGAAGTAATCATTGCTATCCTGCAATGAGGTTTGTTCAGGAAGTTTTTCTACCCAGATCTGGGTTGCAGTCGAGTTATGCAGTCCCCAGACCTTCTTACACTTTAAAAAAAAATTTTTTTTAAACACTTACCTTCCATTTTAGAATCAATACTGTGTATTGTTCCAAATATAAGTTCCAAATCGTCTCCTTCCCTCCCCATTCTCAAATATGGTAAGTAATTTGAATCTGTGTTATGCATGACATATTTCCATATTAGCTGTTGTTGTAAGAGCATACTTATATAAAATCAAAACTCCAAAATAAAAACCAAATAAACTAAAGTGAAAAATGGTATGCTTTGATCTGCATTCCAACACCAATTCCCTCAATATTGTCCTGGATCATTGTATTGCCGAGAGTAGTTAGTCTATCACAGTTGATCATTCCACACTATTGCTGTTACTGTGTATAGTGTTCTGGTTCTTCTTGTTTCATTCTGTATCAGTTCATGTAGGCCTTTCTAGCTCTTTCTGAAATCATCCTGTTCATCATACCCTATAGCACAAAGTATTCCACACTACCATATACCACAATTTGTTCAGCTATTTTCCAATGGATGAGCATCTCCTCAATTTCCAATTTTGTGCACCACAAAAAGAGCCACTATAATTATTTTTGTACAAGTAGATCCTTTCTTTATCTTCCCCCTTCCCCCTCCTCCTCCTTTTTAAAAATTTAATCTTTTTAGAATATAGTCCTAAGTGGTTTTATATCCTTTTGAGCATAGTTCAAAATTGCCCTCCAGAATGTTTGGACCAATACTTTCTAAAAACTTAAAGCCACATGTAAATGTTGACTATTATTATTTCCAAGACTAAATTATTCTTAGCAATCATCACAAGTTGGTAAAGCTTCCTAGCATGTTTGCTGCTGGACTAGGTAACATAGAGATTCATGGAGTCTACAAGATCCTTGATAACCTTTTCCCTCTCCTCCATCTTTCAGAAACTTTCCTCTTTGACACTAGGTCAGAGCTAAGGATCCTCATTCTTGGTGAAAGAGAACATGGCCCTTTCTTCTCTTGCCCTCTATTCTCTTCTTCATCGGGCTTACCATGGAAGAGAGGAAAGAACCACCCAAGAGTTACCAAAAAATCTATCAAACTGCTAAACTAAAAGGCGGGAGGAAAGACTTCTAACTAGTAGTCAGGAGATATGGATTGCAATCACAGATTCATAATTAATTAGCCATGTGACTTTAGGCTAGTCACTGAACTTCTATTTTCACATCAGTAAAATAGGGATTGATAACACTATCTCTCCTTATCTCAGAATACTATTGGGGAATCGAATGAGATAATGTATTTGAAAACCTTTGTTAACTAGACAGTGCTATGCAAATGAAGGATTTATCATTTTTATTGTGCTTGCTGAAAAGTAAAGCTTCTCCATTAGTGCACAGGGCATCTCAGAAAAAAAAAAAGGCCTAAGATAAAAGTAAATGATTGTATTTATTTCCTGTGGTACAGTCAAAAGAGGGGCAGTGAAGAGTAGTATAGCTGGGCTTGGAATCAGATCCTTCTTCCTAAATTGAAATCTGATCTCAGACACTTACTAGCTATGTGTCCCTGGGTGAGTCACTTAACCCTGTTAACCTCAGTTTCCTCATCTGCAAAATGAGCTAGAGAAAGAAAGGGCAAACCACTCTAGTATCTTTGCCAAGAAAACCCTAAATGAAGTTACAAAGAGTTCAACAAAACTGAAACAACTGAACAACAAAAGAGCAACCAGTTAAAAGATGATAGATTTGGAGTCAGAAAACCTGGTTCAAATCTTGGTCTGTCATTTACTGTTGTTAATTGTGTGGATATGATGGAAGCAAGAGGAATGAATAATCAAACCGGATGGGTCCCAATTTCACCATTTTGGGTTTAAATTTTGGTGCCAATTGTGATATCCCAGGAGCTCCTTTCACTTGTACATTCCCTTGCATTTCGCAATCCCTTGGAAAATGTTGCAATAAGCTGCACTCTGCCCCTGTATCTACCAAACCCTGTTTTCCCATTAATTTCAATATCAATTATTGGTTCACTAATGGTATTATTTTTATGCAAAGGAAGCAACTGGTTTAGTTGTCTTTGTGGCTTAAAATCAGTGGTATCAGACTCCAATGTGGTATATTAGGTGGTTTACGGTAATCCACTATGGCTGTCTCCACTGTCATGGCTGTCCCCATGGACGGGATACTTGAACATTCTCATTTTGTCCCTTCCCCCAGCTCATGTGTCTCCCTGGTAAATGTGCCTGGCTTAGAATTTTCAGGGACTTGTTCTACTTGGGAAACATGGCTGACTTGGAAAGTCAGTTACAACCTGATCTTTTATTTTCAAAGCTAGAGGCTTATGAGAGTTCCCTTTTACAGCTTCAGGGTGTGAGTTTGTTGTAATATCTTGTCCTTTCGCTATGCCTGGGTGTCTCTGCTCTAACTTTGGGTTTATTTGATAGTAATCTTTGTCCCAAGTGAACTTCGTTTTCTCCATTGGTCCCTTAGAATCTTCAGTCAGGCTGGTGGGAGTTGGTTTTAGAAAAGCCTCACCTGAAAACAGTTTGGTTTTAAACTGATTCCCTGCATAGGTTCTTGGTCTGAAATCACAAGCCTTAGGGTTTAGATCAGATATTACATCGCCATTATTGATTCGGGAGGCTAGCAAGTTGGCCGTTTCTGTTAGGGGTTTTTGTTAGCTACTTTTTAGTTTGGGTGGAGTGAATGGAAAAAATGTTTCATTTTTCTCTCTTGTGAAACACTGCCCCATAGGCTGGGTTATATATGGCTTTTCTCTTTTGCCAATATGCTTCCCTCTGTGTTTATCTTCATTTAGAATAGGCTTTTGGCTTCTATCGGAAATGAAATCTTTTCCCAACACAGCTTTGTTGATCAGGCTGGCTGGGTTTAAGCTTATACTGCTTCTGCCTTTTTCTCTCACATCCCCATCTTGTAATGGAGCATGTACTTGCTCAGTGTTCCCAACTACAGTGTGTCTATCCCCAAAGATTTCTTTCTTCATTTGAGTTATTTCTTTGTGCATTTCAGTTTCCTCAGCAGTCCCTGTCTGTTTCTGTTTTCAAATACTGTATATTGATTATCCTTGATGCCTAACCGTAGTACTTTAGCCTCATTCTTAGTTTTGCTTCTATCCCCATTGAGCTCAGTGCTCTCTCTATTTATAGCACCCATCTTTGAACTGGATAAATTAGTGACTTGACTTCATTGGTTTCTCAGTCTTTCTCCTATCTTGAGGTAGCTGTGCATCTCCTCAGGTGAGGGAGTTTGAGAATTTGCCTTACAATCATGGGTACAGCATTTTGTCTGATTTTTTATATCTTCTTTTTCATTTGTTTTGTTTTCCCATCTGCTGTTATAAAACATTCTCTTAGAGTCTCTGCCTGACTTGTTGTTTGAAAAGTCAATTTGTTTCTTGAATCTACATTGCCGGATCAGGTGACCTGGTTTTTTGGCATAGGTAGCAAGGTAGTACCTTGCTATAGGTTTTCTTAGGACTGGAATAGGACTTTGCTTGTAAGTTTGATTTCTTGCTATCTGCAAAGCTAAAATTTTAAACTCTCTTTCTTTGTCCCTTTTCATCTCTTTTAATTGTCTCTTCAGCTCAGCTATTATTCAATCTTTTTCTGAATCTGCCTCAGTTTTAGCCTTTTGTTCTTTGTTCTTAGAGTCATGTATATATGTTGCATGTTGTCTGAGTTCTAAGGTTAGAGTTTCCCACTGAAGACAGCTCTGTTTAAAGTAGATTTGAATGGGTATGGTGGTCCCCTTTATGAATTGTCTCCGAATATGAGGTAGAGATTCATTAGCCTTATCTTTATGGAACCCTAAAAAATTCTCAGAACCTTCTATTAAGATGTCGAGATAAAGACTGGGATGTTTGTCCTCTGCCTATCTCAACTTTTTGTTTTTATTCCATGCATTGGGTCTTTTTGCATGGATTTTGAGAGCTTCTAGAAGATCTGCCCTGCATCACAGCAAATGCCTTATATTATGCATGGGAGGAAATCTCGAGCTCTTCAGGGCATACTGGCCACAAGGTCAGGTTTTCATTAGTTCTGGTTTCTTCTATAAACCTTGCCTTTTCTGAGGGGGTATAAAATTCATCACAGAGAAATTCAATGTCCCTGTAACTGGGATTGAATAAGTCAAAGGTTCTTTTGAGTTCTTTCATTGACTTGTAAGGTGAGAGGAAGTATTTGGGGAATCTCCTTCTAAGGACTTCTAGGTCTTGGGCCGTGAAAACCTTATAGGTTTTCATGTGTACAATTTCCCCTTCCAGTTTGAAATGAGCCTGATCAATTATGGGGTATAAAGATACTGTGCTAGGACCCACTGCCCCTGTCTGAGTTTGATTATTGTTTGCCTGTTTGTCATTGTTGGGTTGGGTAGGGTTTTCTGTAGCCTTGGAGTTAGCAACATTTGTAGCAGTTGGGCTATAAGCTTTCTCTATGACTTCCAGTTGTAATATTGTATGGGAGTCTAGAGTCTGTCCCTCCCTTATTTTCCTATTGATCTCTATCATTTGTTTCATTTGATCCTTCATGACTTGGAGCAGCTCTTCATTTGTGTTCTTTCTTGTCCCCAATAACAGTTCCAATGCCTTTTTGAGAGCCCAAAGTCCCTGGATTGTTGTGATTGCTACAGCTAAAATTGTAGGCAGGTATGATATGTACTCTGCCATTGTGAAAGCCAAGTATTTGTATGAATCATAAATTGTTAATAGTTTGAGGTAGTATTCTGGGATGACATGAAACCAGAGATTAAAAATTCCCTGTGTTGCAGATCAAAGAAACATGGATAGACTAGCAACGATGAAGGTGAATCTAGCTATCCCCATTGTTCCTATACCCTTAGGTATTGTTTCCCTTATGGCTCAGCCAAAACTGTTAAAAAAAAATAGGAGAGAGAAATGAGGGAGAGCACAAACTGGCAGCAGCAGCTTTATAAGCACTGGACAATAGAAGAGGGTTGTGCTCCCCTCAGCCTGACAGGCTCTGCTGGACTAAGCCTGCCAAGCTGTCTCCTTTAACAGTTGCCCAAATCAAGTAACCAAGAAGGAGTTGGAAGTGTGTTGACAATTCCTCTAGCCTCTTGACTTGGGGTTGGGTTTGTTGGTACAGACTGGTGTTACTGCTGGATGGATAACACTGAAATTCTGACTATGTGAAATAAGGTTCCCTTTCCTAATAGCTTTGAATGGCCACTAATTAGGAAAGGTACTCCAATTTTTGGTTGGACTTATTAACAAGGTTTATTTCTCACTTAACAAGGGGTTAGGAAGAAGGAATAAGGTAAGAGGTTTTAGGGATGCTAAATCTAAGCTAACAGAAAGTAGATGATCAGAGATTGTAGGTGCTAATAGATCAATGTGAGGCTGGAGCTTCTTCACCCTCTCACTAACCCTGGCTTGACCTGGCAGGAGCCAAAGGATAGGGAAGGCTATTAATGTTCTTTTTAGATGGTTGTAATATTGTTCTCTCTCAGCTCTATTGACAGCAGGTATGATAGTTCTCTAGGTCTCTCAGGCAAGGAAGCTAGATTACAGATACAGATTGCCTACCCACCCTCTTGAACCTCCCTCTGCCCAAGAATGCTCCAGAATGAGATGAGTTGTGTTGTGCATGTTGGGTATTTATAGAGTTGGTTCCAACTGCCTTTTGGCCTTAGCTCATGCCACCTGGGTGCATTCCAAGGTCTTCAACTGACGATCCTGTCAATCAAGATGATTTCCATTTTGTTCCAGTAATTCCTTATAACACTGTATAATTTTGAGCCAAGTATGTTATAGTTGTGGTACCTTTTCTTTATGGGTTGAAATAGATAATGAGGAAGTTCCCATTCCATTCCATTTTCAAATTCTGTGATTTTGTAATATTGTCCTCTGGACTTCAGTTTCCTTTTCTATAAAATGACTAAGTGACCTCTAAGATCCCTTTTATCTTTAAATCTAACATCTCATTCTTTTTTTTTAAACCCTTAATTCCATCTTGGAATCAGTGTGATAAGGGCTAGGCAATGGGGGTTAAGTGACTTGCCCAGGGTCACATATCTAGGAAGTGTCTGAGGCAAAATTCGAACCCAGGACCTCCTGACTCTCAATCCACTTAACTACCTAGCTTCCCCCCATCTCATTCTTAGAGGAAGGATCAGTCCTTATGCATCCTTTGCAGCTTCAAGTTAAAATGATGTAGTTATTTGATGGTATGGACGATGTATAAATGATATAGATGATTTCATGGGAATCACAGTTCCTTGGTTCTAGTTGCAAATCTGACTTTGCACCCCAAAACTTTAAGGTTGCCTGACCTTGGCCAAATCATCACACCTCTTCCAGTGTCCTTATTTGTAAAATGGGGGACTTAAACCAGAGATTAGGTGAGATCTAAGGCGTTTCTGTAGTGCCAGGCTATTGAACACTCAGGGTGTGATGTTTTGACAAATTAAAAGAAGTTTCCCTGGGACCCTATTCAGAGACCCCTAATCTTGGAGCTTGATTAGCACTTTCCCTTTAGTTTTATTTACATTATAAACACATGAGGGATAGTGTTAGGCTCAGCTAAATGCTTTCTCTAAATTTGTCTGCAGAGGGAAGGACAGAGGTGGGTCCCTCAGTGGGCAGACAATGGCGAAGGGGACTGGACTGGACAGTATCCATTTAGGACTGCTCAGGCTAAGTCCATTTCAAGGGCTGAAGAAGATAGCTTGGTTTGTGAGGGAAGCTACCTTTAAGCTGTTTATTACCTCCCTGAATTACTAAGCAAATATTGACAGAAGGATCCAGTGTCCCCAATGAGCTACCTGTTGTCTCACCTGGCACATCCCTTCATGGGGGTAATAGTGGGACTTGGCTGTTTTGGTAGCCCCAGAGGGGCATTTTTCTGCCAGGAAAGGGTAAAAAATGCACAAAAAGGAGGCAGAGATAGATATTTAGAGGCCTTGTGAACATAGGTAGGGTGGTTTCCAAGAGGCTCAGCAGACAATGCACTGATCCTGGGTGGCTAAACTATAGGTGGGAAAGAGCCTAGTACTTACTTGGCACTATCTGAGGCAAACTGCCTCAGTTTTCTCATCTGTAAGATAGGAATATTAGGTGATATGTCCTATCCCTCTCCCGGAAGGGAAGGAGGAAGAGTGAAATAGATCAAGCCTTGGAAGTTCTAGGAAATTTGGTCAATCACCAAATATTTATTAAACCCATAGTATGTTTCAGACAGCTACTATATCTGAGGCAATTAAGTGGTGCAATGGATAGAGCTCCAAGCCTGGAATCAGGAATACTCTTCTTCCTGAGTTCAAATTTGTCCTCAGCCATTTACTAGCTGTGCAACTCTGGGAAACTCACTTAACCCTGTTTGTCTCAGTTTCCTCATCAGTAAAATGAACTGTAGACCAAAATAGCAAACTACTCTAGCATCTTTCCTAAGAAAACCCCAAATGGAGTCATAGAGAATCAAACAGGACCGAAAAACAACAATGACAAATGTTCCAGGCACTGTACTAGGTACTAGGGATATATATGCAGAAATGAAATAGTCTTTGTTCTAAAGCAGTTTACATCATAATAAACAATATATAGCTAGATCACATGTAAATACATAGAATTATGAAAAAATATATGAAAAGAAATAAAAGGTCATTTTTTTCCCCTACGGGAGTCATTAGCATCTGGAAGGAGGGATGGGGCTGGAGTGGCATGAAAGGTTTTTATTGTTGTGATAATTAGATTAAGTTTATACTGCCCATGTTAGTTTTAATCACCAGAGGTGAGTGGGTGACAGATCAGAATCAACTCACTGCCCCCTAGGCAGTACTATGAGAAGCGTCTATTGTGATTGGACATGCAAATTAGGAGGGAGGCACAGGAAGTGACATAGTGACACATAAGTGACCCCTTTAAAAAGAGGGAGTGGGAAGCTTCTGGTGATGAGGGTAGCTGATGAAGGAGCTCTTCTGGTACATGAAGGAGTGTTGAGACCTTGGTGAGACTACTTTAAATATCTTCTTTGAATTCTACGTGGTGAGTTTAAAGACTGAATCTTCCTGAACTTCTCTTAAGAAATTTCTTTTAGTAGACTTTGTGAATGAAGTTTGCTCCATTCACCTCCGGGCCTCTGGCCCTCTGACTCTTCGGCTGAGGGTTAATTAGATCTACCTGGATTAATTAGAGGATCATAGTAAATTACCTACTGGTTCAGATTCTTATTTCCTTATTTCCTCTATCTCTTCTTAATTGTAAATAAACTTCCATAAAAGTCAATTTTGACTTGAGATTATTCTTTATTGAGGATTGATAATAGTTCAATCCTCTGGTGACCATCTTTTAATATATTGAAACCATAAAACCCCTTTTCCCCCCTTACATTGTTCAGGTATGTCTGACTCTTCATGACCCTATTTGGGGCAAAGATACTGCAGTGGTTTGCCCTTTCCTATACCAGCTCATTTTACAGATGAGGAAACTGAGGCCAATTGGGTTAAGTGAATTGCCCATGGTCACCACACAGCTTGTTAGTGTCCAAAATGAGATTTGTTATAATAAAGAGAGCCAGTTGACCAATGTTATGATAGAAGGGGAGATAGAGAGAGTCTATGAGGAGAGACTCTTTTCCAGTTCTCTCCTCCCACTGAATATATACTCCCAAGACTTTGAGGGGGTGTCACCCCAAAACTGGGTGACCTGGATGGTTGTGCCGCCCCACAGGAGTTGGGGATGAGGCTTCCCTATAAGAGGAGGTATGGGGGACCCCAATCCAATTCTGAATGAGGGCGGGGCTCACACAAGCCTCCCCCGAGGTCAGTCAACTTCACAGCAGGTGATCTAGCTTCAAGATGGAGGCAGCCAGACCAAGCTGTGATTCCTCTCCCCCTTGTCTCTCAGGCACTCTGGAATGCCATCTGACTAAAGAATGGCTTTTATTAATCACAATTCAGGGATTGGGGAAAGGGGCGAAGGGCAGAGGGATTTGGGGTGCCCTCTTCTCTATTTCTGTGGGGTCCGTCACTTGGGTGGGAACCTTTGGGGTTCCTGCTCCCAAGCGTCTCCCATCGCCACTTCTCCTATAGTTTCAATTTCTATTTCCTATTTCTCTCCTTTTCTATAATTGCAAATCAAACCAGAAAGGGTCTCTCAGCAAGGTTGGGTTATGGAGGGTGGAGCCCAAGAGAATCACTTCCAAAATGGAGTCCAAAATTTAGCTGACTCGATGATTGAAGTCTTGCTGGATGAAATGCAATGAGATGCCTTTGACCAGGGAATCAGATCCTCAGAAAGCCCTCAGGACTGGATTCAAGCTGAGATGTTCTCCTCCTCCCTCTCTCAGTCCTCCTCCTCCTCCTTCCTCCGGAGAATTACCCAAAATCCCCTCTGGTCTTAACTGTCACCAACGGCCTTCTTCTGGCTCTTTTTGTCCCATCCCCCATCCTTACAGATTTGAACTCAGGTCTTCCTGACTCTAGGCCTAGCATTATCCCAAGTCCTCATTGTCCTCATGATAGGTAAGAGGGATCATTTGAGTTAAGCTTAGAAAGAGTTTAGGGATTATAAAATGGAGAGGTGTGGAGGCAAGGTAGTTCACACATTCAGGCAGTGGAATGTTATGTGAGGAATAGCAAGAACTTTTTTTCCAGAAGGATTGTCAGGTATATAAAAGAGATTAATGTATAATAAATATGGAAAAGTGGACTAGAGTCTAATTGTGAAGGACTTTAATATAAAAGGAATATGTATTTGATCCTAGAGGTAATAAGGGGCCATTGTAGTAGCTTTTCCTTTTTTTTTTTTTTAAACCATTATCTTCTGTCTTAGTATCAGTTTTAAGACACCAGAGTGGCAAGAGCTATGCATCAGGTTAAATGACTTGTCCCGAGTCACACAGCTAAGAAATGTCTGAGGGCAGATTTGAACCTAGGTTCTTTCTACTCCAGATCTAGTGCTCTACACACTGTGCTATCTAGCTGTTCCAATTGGAAATTCTTTTAAATTAAATTAAATTTTTATTTTAAAATATTTTCCCATGGTTACATGATTTATTTTCTCTCCCTCCCCTCATCTATACCCCCTCTCGGACAAGCAATTCCACTGGGTTATACCTGTGTTATTACTTGATGCCTATTTTCATATTATTCATTTTTGTAATAGAATAATCTTTTAAAACCAAAATCCCAAATCCTCTACCCATATAAACAAGTAATAAGTCATGTGTTTTTCTTCTGTATTTCTGTTCCCATAGTTCTTTCTCTTAATGTGGATGGCATTCTTTCTCATAAGTCCCTCAGGATTGTCCGGATCATTGCATTACTACTAGTAGCAAAGTTGATTACATTTGATCTTCTCACAATGCTTCAGTTTCTGTGTACAACGTTCTCTTGGTTCTGCTCATTTCACTCTGCATTAGTTCATGGAGATCTTTCCACCTTATATAGAAATCAAGCAGTTCATCCTTATAGCACAATAATATTCCATCGCCATCATGTACCACAATTTGTTCAGCCATTCCCCAATTGAGGGGCACCCACTCATTTTCCAACTTTTTGCTACCACAAAGAACGTAGCTATGAATATTTTTGTACAACCCTTTTTTTTATTATCTCTTTGGGGTACAAACCTAGTAGTAGTATTTCTGGATCAAAGGGCTTGCCTTCTTTTAAAGCCCTTTGGGCATAATTCCAAATTGTCTTTCAGAATAGTTGTATCAGTTCACAACTCCACCAGCAATGCATTAGGGTCCCAATTTTGTCCCATCCCCTCCAACATTATTATTTTCATTTACTGTCATATTGGTCAATCTGCTAGGTGTGAGGTGGTACCTCAAAGTTGTTTTGATTTGCATTCTCTAATCAGAAAAAATTTAGATCACTTTTTCATGCGATTATTGATAGTTTTGATTTCTTCATCTGAAAACTGCCTATTCATTCTCTTGACCATTTGTTACCAATTAGAGATTCTTGAGAAGGGGATTACCATGATTAGAGCTCTACTTAAGGGATTTCACTTTGAGGGCTAAATGGAAGATGGGGAGAATAATTAGGCAATTGCATTATAGGAAACTTTTATTGAAAAGTTCTGGTATGCTTGTTTTCCTTTCTTAGCACCAGTTTTTGACCTGGTTCTATAGTATGTTTCAGTTCACATGCCATTACTGATCTTAACCAATATGGCAACATAGAGAGAGGGCAATTGAATAGCTTTGGTTTACCAGCTGAGTTTCCTCTATCATAGAATATTTAAAAAAGAAAAAAAACTTCACTCTTTCTGATCCTCTCTTTTTCCAGTGAAACATGTGTGAGGCTTCTGTGTTGGCCCCTTTTTGCAAATTTTTTGGCAGAGATGAGACAAATAGCTTCTGTAGAAATTATTTATTTAGTATTAATGGGGCAAAGCTAGACCCTGACTAGACACTTCACGTAAACAGAATCAGTCCAAACAGAGCTGTTTGAAACCAGAGATTTCCTATGACCCCAGGAATTGTACCAAGAGCCAGAGATGTCATATTTATAGAAACCCTGTTAATTTTACTCCATGTTTAATCCCAAGTATAACAAACTCAAGAATTTCTCCTGACAGGGGTATTTTTGATAGATTAAACTGGGAGGGGGTGTTTATGTATGTGGGTTACTCCTTATAGTTATACTCATGTATTGAGAGTTATACATGTAGTTATACTCATTTATCCTAGCCAGGGCTGGGAGTGAGTGAATGGAAAATAGGAACTGTGGAGGCAGGGGTACATGCCACAATTATTAAAAAATATTTAATACTCAGTTTCCCTGTACTTTCTGATGGGAATACCTAGAGAGCTTTATAAAAGTGTTCATTATCTCAGTGTCTTAAGGAATTCTCTGTCACTCTTAGAAGTATATAATTCTCAAAATGGAAAGAATCCTCTGGAGTCATAGGACCTGGGTTCCAACTCACTTCCCATGCTTAATGCCTGTATAACCTTGGGTAAGTCACTTGCCATTTCTGGGCTTCAGTTTCCTTCTCTGTTAAATGAGGGGATTGGATTAAATGGTCTCTGAGGTGCTTTTTAGTTCTAGATCCTAGGTTTCCCATGAAACCATCTAGCCCATGTCATGGCCTCTGTATAGGCTAATATCTCTGAATGGGACGGTACTGTGGTGGCAAACCTATGGCATGCTTGCCAGAGAGGGCACTCAGAGCACAGAATTCACCAGAGTTCATTCCTAGAAAGCCAGAGGAACATGGAGTCAGGCTGTTCCCCTCACCATCTCCACATCCTTGAGGACATCACCTGCCTCTCTAAAAGGTTCATCATCACTGGTAGGATAATACATATGGTTTCCTAGGAAGAGAGGGTTCAAATTTAAAGTGGCTGCTACAAAGCAGTTTACATAGCAACTTCACTCCTGAATACAGCCATAGATCATTGACGGTATTGGTCTCTTGCTTATAGGACATGCCTTTTCACTTACTGGGTTGATCCATTGTAGGCTGGATCAAGTAAATCACTCCTCATCTCAATATTTTGAGAACTTCTAACGTCCTGTAGTAAAGAAAAGAAGACTCAGATTGGGACCTCCTTATCCCACACAGACTTGCTTAGAAATCCATGCACTTTGTGTGAGGCAGAAAAGGGAGAAAAGAGGAGGCACTGACACTTAGAATGATTTTTTATGCCTCATGGACAGCAAGAAAGAAAAAGAATGAATTTCTCCACTGGAGCCTTTTGTTTGCAAACATTGCTCCAATTTAGCATATAACTAAGAAGACTTTTCTTCACTATACATAAGACACACAGGAATACCTGTGCATGTTCTAAAGTTGGGAGTAGTTATCTGCTTTGACAAGTCTTGGGAAGTTCTTTATCATGTCTTAGTTACACACCCTGTGAATACAGCAGACTTATTTGTTGTCAACAGATCTTTCTCAGTATCCCTTGGCATGGAATCACCAAAGATAGCCGGTGATCTTTTGATCCTCTGATTCATCTTCATTCCTGAAAATATCCATTGATCCACACACTTATCATAGGACAAAGAATGTGTGTGATCTTCAGAAAATCTATCTTATTTCTCTTTGAAAATAAACTAATGATTCTTCTCTCTAGCTGTTCAATACGCCTTTGTTCTATGTCCCTTTCAATAAGAAACTTTTATTTCCTACCTCAATTTCTCTAGGGCTGTTCCTTATCTTTTCTTTTTAATATTGTACAAGTCTTCTATTGGTTTGTTTGTTTGTGTGTGTGTGTGTGTGTGTTTGTGTGTTTGTGTGTGTGTTGAGATGGAGGCACTTAATTTTTTCCCTGATGACTGGAAGAGTAGAGAGATGTTTCTTAACTCCCTTTATCTTGTCTTTTGAAAGGAATACTAACTTCCTCTTTGATAATGCATAAGTCAGTTGGCCTCACAGAATTAAAAACATCACACATTCTATGCAGGCCAATGAAATTTCTCCTTGCTATTCATATTTGTTAGAAGAAGAAAGATCTTTAGTATTTTGTTGTTCTTACTAGTAGTGACCTTGGAAAAATTAAAAAAAAAACCCTACTCTGAATTATAGCAGTAAAAGCTGATAGTTTATTGTGCTTAATATACATTATCTCATTTGATTTTTTTGATGTTTTCAATTAGCAGAAATCCATACTCTCTTCCTATAACCCTTCCCCACTGAAAAATGACCAAAAAAAAACCTTTGGTAAAAATCATATTATTTAATTGCTATGAGAAGCCTATGATATAGGTACCATGAGTAGTATTATGCACATTTTATGATTCAGACAGGTGAGGATTAAAGATGAAGTGGCTTGTCATGGTTATACAACTAGAGAGAGGATGATATAAACATATTTTTTCTCTTGCCCTCAAGTCTAGTCATTTTTCTACTCATTACATGGCACTTTTCTTGAATGTGCTTATTCTGTAATTTTATATATTGTTGTTATATATTCTACTGTTTACTTATCCCTACTATTGCTAAAATAGGATTCTCATTTCTATAGTATTTTAAGGTTTGAGAAGGAACTTCTTTTTGATTAGAATGTGTGCTTTATGAATAAAGGACTGTTTTTTGCCTTTCTTTGTTATCTCTAGCATTTATCACAGTGCCTTCTATGTAGTAATTGCTTTTGACTGAAAGCCTTTTAATTTGAGTAGTATAACTATTACCCATTTTAGTTTTTAGGGGAAAAAAGGGAAATTGAGGCTTTGAGTCATTAATGACTTCTCTTGTTTATGGCTAGAAATTGTCAGAGGTAGGATTTGGCTACCACATACTACAAGTCTAGCACTCTTTCTTTTCTTAGGGAGAAGGATACAAGCATTTATTAAAACCTACTAGATGCTAGGCATTGTGCTAAGTACTTTACAATATTTATTTCACTTGGTCCTCACAACAACCCTGTGTAGGTCCTATTATTATCCTCATTTTATAATTGAAGAAAAGGATATTGACAAAGGTCAAATGATTTGTCCAGGAATATATGGCTAGTAAATGTCTAATGCCAGATTTGAACTCAGGTCTTCTGGACTTTAGGCCTAGTGCTCTATCTACTTACTGCCTCTAGACTGAAAACTCCATTAAGATTAGATATTTTATCTAATTTTTGAATATACCCTAGCTCTTAGCACAGTGTTCTGCACATACCAAGTACCCAAATGTTTGTTGACTGGATGAATACATGAATAAGTATTGCAAAGAAGATTCATTCATTGTGGTGTGGTGTAAAGAACTCCAGCCTAGGCCAGGAGTCTTGGATTCTGGTCTCAGATTTCCCATTCCCTAGTTATATGGCCTTTGGTAAATCACTCGTCTTCTCTTGGCCTCCGTGTACCTGACTGGAAAATGAGAATTAGATGGCGTTCTCATGTCTCTTATTGCTCTGCCACAGCCAGGAACTTCTGGCCAAGATTAGACTAAGTTTTTTATTTCAGCACCCAGAGCAGCGGTACATGAGAGCTAGGTAGAAGTATGGGAAGAGGTACCAGCAGATGCTGGATATTTGGAGAGATGCTCTATATGCTTCGATGTAATGAGAACAGTATTGTGACATCAACATCATGAGATTCTGTTGAAAGACACTGTCTATACTGCAATTCCAGAGACATTAAAAGTTGGAAGTTGGCCATCTCCAACTCTAACCCTATTTCATACCTCTTCATGCTTATATCCAAGGTGACTCACTGCTTTCTTCCTGCCATCTCATTATTATACCCTTGTCTGCATTGGAGTCACAGCTGAACACCTTTTGTGCCTTATATTTGGTGAAGTGTGAATCTATTGATGGTTTTATTTTGCTGGGCAATTTGGCCAAATTCAGCTGCACGTTGGTAGTTTGGCTACTAGCCCAGGGAATGTCATATTTGGACACTGCTCAAAAAGAGGGCTGGAAAATTTTCATAATGCAAGATTCTAAGAATATATTCAATCTAACATATAGTACATGCTCATCAGAGAAGTGGGCAGTAGTCAGCAATAGTCAGGGGCAGTCAGACTCCAATTTGGATGAGTTCACATCATGAAGCTGGTCTGAAAATAATAAGATCATGGCATTCTGGCAATGGGTTCATTGCAAGTGACTCCAGAAATGACGTTGGTGGATCTTACTATGAGGCTGGCAGAAGTAGTGGTGGTAGTAGTAGTGGTAGAGAACTGACTAGCCACAGAATACTTAACACTTAAGCAGCAGATGACTATTGAAAAATAGAGAATTAATTAACGCCGTTCTGTGGAGGCAGAATGAGATATGGAGAAGTTCAAGTACAAATGAAAGTAGGAAAAGGAGGAAATCTGAGACAAAATGAATCCATAAGGGCTCTGTGGCTTTAGGGGTCCCAGAGTACCTTCTTGTGTCTAAGTTGTTTTACTAATACTCCAAGTGGAAACATCGAAGGGTGAATCTGGTATTGGTGTTACATTGGTGGTATTCAAAGTCTCTTAGGGAAGTAAGAAGAATGTAGATTTGACATTGAAGTTCTCAAGAACTTTCAGGCTCAAGATTTAAACTGCAGGTCTGAAACTTCTGACTGGTTCCTTCTGCTCCCCCTCATTCTTCTAGAACAGTGCCTCCAATAGAGATCTCTGACACTGAAGATGGGACAGCAGTGGGAGATATGACCTGTTTTACATTACAACAGAACATTTTTTTCTGAGTTAAAAAAGGAAATCTAGGGGCTAAGTGATGGTGCCTCAGGGTATTTTCATTTTGGACTGAATAGCATAAAGATTTCCAGGGCCTTTCCTCTAGAGTAGCAGTTCTTAACCTTTTTTTTTGCGTGCCATGGATCCCTTTGGCATTCCAGTGAAGCCTAAGGGCCCCTTCTCAGAGTTTATTTTATTTTATTTTATTTTTTCCAGATTACATGTAGATACAATTTTAATAATCATTTTCTAACATTTTTCCGATGCATGTTTTCTCTTTCCCTTTCACTCATGCTCCCTCTCCTAGATGGCAGGTAATATGATAGAGGTTGTACAGACGTTATCATGCAATGCATATTTCCACATTCATCATATGGTGAAAGAAGATATATTGCTTAACCTAGGGAAAAATTAATAAAGGAAATAAAGTGAAGAATGAGATGCTTTAATCTGCATTTAGACTCCATCATTTCCTTCTGTGGAAGCAGATAACCGTTTCTGTCTGAGACCCTTGGAGTTGTATTGGATCCTTGCATTGGAAATTAAATCCCTTAGTCTCTCAGGGCCTCAATGAACAGGGTGGAAGGTTGGACTAGAGGATATCTAAGCCCCCTCCCTGTTTCATGTAACATTCTGTGCCTCTATGAATAGAGGAAAAAGTGGCAGCTGGCAGTCCCTGTCTCTGTCCCAGACATATACTTGCTCTCATTTCTCAAAAAGATGAATGCCTCTTTAGGTTTTATCTGTTTCAAGAAGAAAGTCAGTGAGTCCTGATGAAAAAGGGCATATCTCCCCCCCCCCAAAAGAAGTTGTACTAAATTCCTTCCCCAGCACAAATTCATTAGCTTCATAGTAAAAACTTATTGTATTTGCATCCAATGCCCCCTTTAGGTAATTTGGTCTAGTGACCTATATATTGGAAGGAAACTGGACGTCCAATAATTTTGTAACTAACCAACTTTGAAATACACTTTCCGAAAATATTTATTTAGGAGGATTTGGGAACCCAGATTTAGGATAATGTTACTGAGATTTTTTCTTTTTGAGGATGCTTTTAAGTTGAACATAATTAGTCCCCTTATCCCCTGGTTCAGTTCAAAGGAGGAGAGACAGAGACGATGTCATCTTTGTGAGCAGTTCCATCAGGAGCTGTCTTGAAATCTCTGACTGTACTCTGATGAAATTGCTGTTCTGTGGGTGGAAATGTCTCACAGGAGGCCACTCCTCAGGGATCCCATCCACACCTGCCACTCAGGCCCAGCCTTGAGACACCCAATCCAGTGAGATGAATGCTACTTCAGCTGCAATTTAAATGTCAAGGTACTTTAATTACTTCAGCATGGATATGTTGCCTATATTTCCCACTATATCCCTTTTCCTTGCCTTCCCAGAGAATCATTCCATATTACAAAGACATTCTTAAAATGAGAGAACTAATGAACACATTAAAAAAGTCTAATATTATATTTAGTGCTTCTCCATCAAAGTCACCACTTCTTCCCAGGTTTCACTCGTGGCTCTTCAAACTTTTCCATCTTCTCACCTGGATGTGTCTCTGCCTTCTCTGACTGATGACAGTTACTTTCTGGGAAGTGCCCAGACTATCCATGCTCATTTTGCTCCCAGCTTTACTGCTGACTTTCCAGATTCTTTCACCTTACCCCCTGAGTGGGTAACTTTCTTTCATCTCTAGCTCACTCCCTACTTCCTAGCTTCTTTTTATGTGTTGTCTTCCTCTGTTAGAATGTAAGCTTTTTTTTTTTTTAAACCCTTGTACTTCGGTGTATTGTCTCATAGGTGGAAGAGTGGTAAGGGTGGGCAATGGGGGTCAAGTGACTTGCCCAGGGTCACACAGCTGGGAAGTGGCTGAGGCCAGGTTTGAACCTAGGAGCTCCTGTCTCTAGGCCTGACTCTCACTCCACTGAGCTACCCAGCTGCCCCAGAATGTAAGCTTTTTGAAAAAGATATACTTTTCTTTTTTGCATTTGTATTCCCAGCACTTTTCACAGTGGCCGACATTGTAAACAATTAAATAATGTTCTTTCTATCATCTTTCTTGTTGTTTAGTCGTTTTCAGTCATGTCCAACTCTTTGTGACCCTATTTCTGGTTTTCTTGACAAAGATACTAGAGTAGTCTGCCATTTTGATCTCCAGCTCATTTTCTAGATGAGGAAACTGAGGCAAACAGGGTTAAATGACTTGCCCAGGATCACATAGCTAATAAGTGTCTGAGGCCAGGTGTGAACTCAGGAATATGAGTTTTCCTGATTCCAGGACCCATTGCACCACCTAGTTGTCCCATTCATCTGTCCATGCATCTCTTTCTCCCTCTCCCTCTCTCTATCTCTGTCTCTCTGTCTCTCCCTCTCCTTCTCTTTCTCCTCTGTCCCCCTCTCTCTGTCTCTCTGCCTTTCTCTCTCAGTCTCTGTCTCTGTCTATCTCTCTCTTTCTCTCTTCTTTTTTCTCTCTCTCCCTCTCCTCTCTCCATCTCTCTATCTCTCTGTCTCTCCCTCTCCTCTTTCTCCTCTATTCTCCTTTCTCTGTCTCTCTGCCTTTCTCAGTCTCTGTCTCTGTCTGTCTCTCTCTTTCTCTCTCATCTATCTATCACATGTGGGTAGGGGAAATTCCTTTTCTTGTTTCTTCTTTGGGGCTAAGCATGTCATAATTTCACAACATTCATTTTTGATTTTTTAAAATTTACATTGTTGTAGTTGCTACATATATTGTTTTTCTGATTCTGCTTATTTATTTTGCTTAAGTTCCCATAAGTCTTCCAATGAGTCTTTGTATTAATTGTAATCATCATGTCTTATGGTGCAGCAATATTCCATTACATTCTTTCACCCCTCTTTGTTTAACCATTTTCTACTCAACAAGCATGTGCTTTTGACAGGGTTCTTTCAAACAACTCAATAAAAGTCCATGTTGGGTGCAGAGCCCCGTGCTGAGGTCAGGGTTGAACTAGATGGCCTCTGAAGTCTTGTCCAGCTTTGGCATTCTGGATTCTATAAAGTGGAAGGAAGGACCATAGAATGGATAGGAAAAATTAGAGAGGGTGGGAACTAGGGGAAAACCCTGGACATTATTCATTATCAAAGGTAGTATTGTTCCTAAAGAGTTAACCTACATACCAAGACTGCAATTACCAGGAATAATGGGGTGTGATTGGTGCTCATGGAGGCTGGAACTGATTTTCAGATTTATGCTCAAGGAGCTGTCCTGCTGACTTCCCTTCCTTATTTCCAGGTACCTTGTAACCAGCAGGCTCAATGGAGCAGAAAGAAATCCTTCTGGGGAGGAGGGGGTGAGCAAGCTGTCTTTGAATTATTTCAACAATGTAGCACAGACGAGCTAAATGGAGCTTATCAAGTGTTACACCTCTCAATGCAGCAATGAGAGGCGGCAGGATATTAATGGGGAACCAGCCACTCCAAAGCTGCCAAGAGAGAACAGGACAGATCTGTTCCTCTTGGCCAAGACTAGGAGACTTTAGGAGGAAGCAAAAAGGGGGTAGGAGAGGGATTGCCTGGGAGGACCAGCCTAAATTTGGAGAAGGCAGAAGAGCAGGTGGGTGAGGGTTCTTCCTTCTCCAAGAGGAGTAAACCTGAAGAAGCTCCTGAGGCAGAATCCTCTGCTAGAAAGCAGTCACAAGAGAGACAGGGGAATGGAGATCGAGTTCTGACTCTGCCGCTATGTGCCCTGAGACAAGACCCTTCACTTTTCAGTGCGGAGAGGAATCTAGGTCATCTAGCAAAAATCAATAGAAGCAAAAGATTCCGTGGCTCCAATTTGGAACTATAAATATTAAGAGGCTTGTGAGCAGCAGAGTCCCAGGTAGTAGAAGGGGATAGTGGAAAATAAAGTGCACTGGAAGGCATGAGACCCACACGACCACCACCTTTGTCCCAGCCACCAGCTCAGCTAACTCTTACTTGTTTTTATAAGCTGGGGTAAGCAATCCCACTTCTCTAAATCTTTGTTTTCTCATCTGTAGCATTCTTCAAGGGGTTATCATAAGGATCAAAACTGATCATGAATATAAGGTACATTGCCACCAAAGATGCTTCTATGGAAGCTTTTTTTTTTTTTAGGCATTTTTTTTTTGTAATTTTTTTTAAACCCTTGTACTTCGGTGTATTGTCTCATAGGTGGAAGATTGGTAAGGGTGGGTAATGGGGGTCAAGTGACTTGCCCAGGGTCACACAGCTGGGAAGTGGCTGAGGCCGGGTTTGAACCTAGGACCTCCTGTCTCTAGGCCTGACTCTCACTCCACTGAGCTACCCAGCTGCCCCATATGGAAGCTTTTTGTAATTATTTGGTCCATAAGCAGCTAGGTGGTACAGTGGATAGAGTTGGGAAGACCTGGGTTCAAATCTGGCCTCAGACACTTTCTAGACATGTGACCGTGGGCAAGTTAATTAGTTCCATTGGCCTAGCCCTTGCTCTTGTGTCTTGAGTTGTTACTAAGAAAGAAAGTAAGAGTTAAAAAAAAATCAATTACTACGTCTATATCGGTCAAATCAAACAGAATCACCTTTCAAGTCCCCTAAAATATTTGGATCTCTCCCCTTCTCCTGACAACCCATTATAGGACCATAGACTCACAAATTTAAAGCTACAGAGGATCTAGAGTCCTGGAAATCTATCCTTTCATTTTATAGATGAGGAAACAAGCCTAGAGTGATTAAGTGACAGACCCAGGGTCACGCAGCTAGCAAATTTCTGAGGATGAATCCCCAGGTTTTCTTCTCTCTAAGACTAGAGCTCTGTCCACTATAGGATATTCAATATAATGGGTATAGATAGGGCTGTCCTCAGTCATGAACATCTGGAATTAGATCCTATCACTGACATGTTCAAGTTTTGTGTCAACATAGGCAAGTCCCTTAAACTTTTAGCTACCCCAGCAAGGCACTAAGACTTTAAGAATAAATTCTTTATCTGCACTAGAGGAGGTAACCTCTATGACATCAGCTTTCTTTACTTAGGAAATCCCAGTTACAAAGGCATTTACTTACTTTTGCACATATCAGCTTCACCTTACTTCCCCTTGTCCCAGGAATACCTTTTATCAGTTGTCTCCCCTTTATACAGTTTTCTGTTAATTCCTGATATTTAATAAAGCATACATATAGCTCAGTTTCTCCCCCTTACATACCACTCTATTGGGGAAAAAATCCTTCTTACAAATATATGTACTCAAGAAAAACAAATTTCCTCAATGCACCTATACAAAAAATGTGTATTATACTTCATTCTACAAGCTAAATCTGTCATAGCTTTATCAGCAGGTGGATAGTGTTATGTAGAGATGGATGCATGGAATCCCTGCAAAGATACAGGGACAGCCTCACCCAGAATTCCAGGGGACCCCCCTGGAGAACTTTGGGTGAGGGGGCAGTTGAGAAGAGTTGGCAGTTGCTTTGTGGGGGTTGAGGTGAGCAGACACACTACTTACTGCTCTTGACTTGGGGGTTCACCTGAGTGGCCATTGTGGCATAAACCAGTGTGATTTCTACTCAGGGGTTAGCCTGTTTGTTAGAATTAATCCTTATCAATATCAATATAATAATTATTTAGTGATTTAGTGAATTAGATATATAAATTATCTAACAAGAGAGCCAGTTCAGTTAGGTGCCTTCACCCCCTCCTGTGGGGGGGAAGGGCAGCTTCAAACTAATAGATCAGGGTCACCTTTCCTTATTCAAATATCTTCATTAACTCCTCTAGTTTTCCTTTTTACTTCTTAATATAAGCTTTACCTTCAAAATCTGTGTCTGGAAATTATTTGGGGGAATACTCACAACTCAAGTCTGGTCATCTAGTTTGAATCCTGTCAGCTGCCAGTTTTAAGAAGATCATTTATCTCCATCCTCAACAGTTAGATAGCTAGCTTCTGCTTATTCCTCTATCAGACCTGTGAGGAATATAAATTAAAGAAAGGGAACATCATTGGGGTTCAGCCATAACAGAAACTTACCAGAAGAATCTTAGTCAGTCTCCATTTTCTAACTGAAGCATCAACTGCTTAGGGGGGAGGGGTTTGAGATCCAGGAGTGTCTAACCCCCTCCTTACTCACTGAAGCCTGTCAATCAGTGTCTGTGACTTGAAGGTTTACTGGCCCTGGCATAAATATCTGCTTCTCCAAATTATCTGTTATTATCATCAAAACAATAGTATGTTTCATCGTTGGTCCTTTGGAATCATGATTGGTCCTTGCATTGATCGAAGTTATCAGAGTTTTCAAAGTTGTTTATTTTGACAGCATTGCTGTTATTATATAAATTGTTCTCCTGGTTTATTGTTCTTGTCAGTCTTTATTAGTTTATAATAGTCTTCGGAAATTACATGAACATAATTATAAAACACTTTTATGCATATAAAGTCAGATTTAAGTAGTTGGAGAAATTGTAATTGGTTATGGGTGGGCAGAGACAATAGAATTAAGATGACAATCCTACCTAAATTAATCTACTTATTCAAAGCAATCCCAATTATGACACCAAAAAATTATCTTGTTGAACTAGAAAAATGATAACAAAATTGATTTGGCAAAATAAAGGGTTAAGAATATCATTGGAATTAATGGGAAAATGTAAAGGAAGGAGTCTAGCAGTACCAGATTTCAAACTATATTTTATAAAACAATTATTAACAAAACTACCTGGCACTGACTAAGAAATAGAAAAGTAGGTTAGTGGAACAGAATAGACATACAACAAACACTTGTAAAAGATTATAGTAACCTTATGTTTGACAAAATAAAGATCCAAATTTTGGGGATAAGAATTCACCATTTGGTAAAAATTGTTGGGAAAACTGGAAAGCAATCTGGCAGTAACTAAATATAGGCCAAAAACTCCATTTACCAAGTTAAGAGCAAAATGAATACATGACCTTGGCATAAAGGGAGATCTCATAAGTAAATTAGCACAGAGAACATATTACCTATCAGATTTATAGATAGCAGAAGAATTTATGAGTAAACAAGATATAGAAAATTTTAAGATGTAAAATGGATAATTTTGAATATAGTAAATTAAAAAGGTTTTGTACAAATACAACTAATGTAGCCAACATAAGAAAAAAAGCAATAAGGTGGGAAAAATTTTAATAGACAGTTTCTGGGACAAAAGTCTCACATATAGAATAGAGACCTTTGTCAAATATATGAGAATATGAGCCATTCCTCAGTTGATAAGTGTGCAAAAGATATGAATAAACAGTTTTTAGATGACGAAAACGATGCTATATGTAACCATGAAATAGATACTCCCAAACATTTTTGATTAGAGAAATGTAAATCAAAATACCTCTGAGATATCATCTCACACCTCTCTGATTGACTCAAACAATAAAAGGGGAAAATGGCAAATGCTGGAGAGGATGCAGAAAAATAGAGACACTAACACACTGTTGGTGGAACTGTGAACTGATCCAATCAGTCTAGAATTTCTTCTCTTTTTTCCTTTGAGATTTCTCCTACAAAATGACTAACGTGGAAAAATGTTTTACATTATTACACAGGTAAAATCTATAACAGATTGTTATTGTCTCAGGAAGAGAGCAAAGTAGGAAGGACTAAGGGAAAGGATTAGAAGGAAGAAGAAGAGGATTTGGAACTCAGAATTAAAGAAATCAATGTTAAAAATTGTTTTTATATGTAATTGAGGAAAATGAAATATTACTTAAAAAATAAAATAAAATTACTTCTTTGTAGTATAGTTTGAGATCTGATACTGCTAGACTCTCTTCATTACCACTCTTATTCATTGTTTTTCTTGAGATGCTTGACTGTGTTTACCCCTACACGAATTTTATTATTTCCTTTCTAGTTCTATAAAATAATTCTTGGGTGGTTTGATTGGCATGGTATTGAATAAGTAAGTGAATATAGGCACTGTTGTCATTTTTATTGTACTGACTTGCCCTACCCAACAACAATTAATATTTTCCCATTAAGATCTGTCTTTATTTCTGTAAACAGTGGTTTGTAGTTATGTTTACATCATTCTTGTGTGTATCTTGGTAGGTAAACTCTCAGGTTTTTTATGTATTCTGCAGTAATTTTTTTAAACATTTATTAATATTCATTTTTAACATGGTTACATGATTCATGCTCCTACTTTCCCCTTCACCCCCCGCACTCCCCCCACCCATGGCTGATGCACATTTCCACTAGTTTTGTCATGTGTCCTTGATCAAGACCTATTTCCAAATTGTTGGTAGTTGCATTGGTGTGGTAGTTTCGAGTCCACACCCTCAATCATGTCCACCCCGACCCATGCGTTCAAGCAGTTGTTTTTCTTATATGTTTCCTCTCCTGCAGTCCTTCCTCTGAATGTGGGCAGCGTTCTTTACCATAAATCCCTCAGAATTGTCATTGCATTGCTGCTGGTACAGAGGTCCATTACATTCAATTTTACCACAGTATATCAGTCTCTGTGTACAATGTTCTTCTGGCTCTGCTCCTTTCGCTCTGCATCTGTTCTGGAGGTCTCTCCAGTTCGCCTGGAACTTCTCCAGTTTATTATTCCTTTTAGCACAATAGTATTCCATCACCCGCATATACCACAGTTTGTTCAGCCATTCCCCAATTGAAGGACATACCCTCCTTTTCCAATTTGTTGCCACCACAAAAAGCGCAGCTATGA
>NC_058131.1:183053990-183131688 GCF_016433145.1 Gracilinanus agilis | reverse complement strand
TTCTTAATTACTTGCTGGAGTCTCTTTGCTAGTATTCTATTTAAGATTTTTGCATCTATGTTCATTAGGGAGATTGTTCTGTAGTTTTCTTTCTCTGTTTTTGATCTCCCTGGCTTTGGAATCAGTACCATATTTGTGCCATAAAAGGAATTTGGTAGGACTCCTTCTTTGCTTATCATATCAAATAATTTGTATAGTACTGGGATTAGTTGCTCTTTGAATGTCTGATAGAATTCACTTGTGAATCCATCAGGCCCTGGCGATTTTTTCTTAGGGAGTTCTTTGATGGCTTGTTCAATTTCTTTTTCTGATATGGGATTACTTAGGTATTCTATTTCTTCTGCTGTTAATCTAGGCAGTTTATATTTTTGTAAATATTCGTCCATATCTCCTAAATTGTTATATTTATTGCCATATAATTAGGCAAAATAGTTTTTAATGATTGCCTTAATTTCCCCTTCATTAGAGGTGAGGTCTCCCTTTTCATCTTTGATACTATCAATTTGGTTTTCTTCTTTCCTTTTTTTTTATTAGATTGACCAGTACTTTGTCTATTTTATCAGTTTTTTCAAAGTACCAGCTTCTAGTCTTATTTATTAATTCAATAGTTCTTTTACTTTCGATTTTTTAAATTTCTCCCTTGGTTTTTAGTATTTCTAATTTAGTTTTCATCTGGGGATTTTTAATTTGCTCACTTTCTAATTTTTTGAGTTGCACGCCCAATTCATTGATCTCTGCCCTCCTTAATTTGTTAATATATGCACTCAAGGATATAAATTTCCCCCTGAGTACTGCCTTGGCCGCATCCCACAGAGTTTGGTGGGATGTCTCATCATTGTCATTCTCTTCAATGAAATTGTTGATTGTTTCTATGATTCCTTCTTTGACAAATTGGTTTTGAAGAATCATATTATTTAATTTCCAATTAGTTTTTGATTTTCCTGTCCAGTTGCCTTTACTAATTATTATTTTTATTGCATTATGATCTGAGAAGGTTACATTTATTATTTCTGCTCTTTTGCATTTGTTTGCAATGATTCTATGCCCTATAACATGGTCAATCTTTGTGAATGTACCATGTGCAGCTGAAAAGAAGGTGTATTCCTTTTTGTCCCTATTTATTTTTCTCCACATATCAATTTAATCTAATGTTTCTAGGACTTCATTCACCTCTCTTACCTCTTTCTTATTTAATTTACAGTTTGATTTATCTAGATCTGAAAGAGGAATATTTAGATCTCCCACTGGTATGGTTTTACTATCTATTTCCTTCTTGAGCTCTGCCAGTTTCTCCTTTATGAATTTGGGTGCTATGCCACTTGGTGCATACATATTGAGCAGTGTTATTTCCTCATTGTTTATACTGCCTTTAATCAGGATGTAATGACCTTCCCTGTCTTTTTTAATCATATCTATTTTTACTTTGGCTTTGTCAGAAATCATAATAGCCACTCCTGCCTTCTTTTTCTCATTTGACACCCAAAAGATTTTGCTCAAACCCTGAACCTTAAACTTGTGTATGTCCACCCGCCTCATATGTGTTTCTTGTAGACAAAATATGGTAGGATTTTGGTTTCTAATCCACTCTGCTATTTGCTTCCGTTTTATGAGCGAGTTCATCCCATTCACATTCAGAGTTATAATCATCAGTTGTGCATTTGCTGACATTTTCGTATCCTCCCCTATTTCTATCCCCTTTTTCTTATACTATTTCCTTTTAAACCAGTGGTTTGCTATGAGCCGCTATCCCTTATCCCCTCCCTTGATTAACTTCCCTTTCTACTCCCTCCCTTATTTTTCCTCCTCTTTTTGTTTTTAAAGGCCTTATGAATTCCCTCCCCCTTCTTCTCCCCTCCCTTTTTTTGACCTCCCCACTCCCCTTGTCCTCTTGGTTTATCCCTTCTGACTTTCTCAGAAGGGTTAGATAAGAGTTTTATGTCCGAATGGATAGTATAGCTACTCTTCCCTCTCCGGGTTGATTACACTGAGAGTAAGGTTTGATTATTACCTCTTAATGCTCTCTTCCTCTCCTTCTTATAATAGTATTTGTCCCCTCTCCTTCCCATGCCCTCTTTGTGTGTAATAGAATATCCTATTTTTCTTATTCACTCAAGTTTCTCTTGGTGTCCCCTGCTATTCACCCCCTCTTTCCCATTCCCCATGCCATCTTAGATTATTTAGTGTTCCACCCTCACCCTGTGAATTATTTTTCTGATTACTATAATAGTGAATATTATAATAGTGAATAGAGTTCACTATAGAGAATTATACATAACATTTCTCTACATAGGAATACAGATAATTAGATCTCACTGAGGGCCTTAAAAAGGCAAATTTAAAAATTATAAGTTTTCTTTCTTTCCCCTCTGTATCTTATTTACCTTTTCAGGTTTCTCTCGATTTTTGTGGTTGGATATCAAACTTTCCATTTAGCCCTGGTCTTTTCTGTGCAAATACTTGGAATTCTTCAATTTTGTTGAATGCCCATACTTTCCCCTGGAAATATATAGTCAATTTTGATGGGTAGTTGATCCGTGGTTGCAGGCCCAGCTCTTTTGCCTTTCTGAATATCGTATTCCAAGCCTTGCAATCTTTTAGCGTGGAGGCTGCCAGATCCTGTGTGATCCTGATTGTTGCTCCTTGATATTTGAATTGTCTCTTTCTGGCTTCTTGTAAGATTTTTTCTGTTGCTTGGAAACTCTTGAATTTAGCAATTATATTTCTGGGCGTTTTCTTATCTGGATCGAATGGCGTGGGTGTTCTATGGATCCTTTCAATGTCCATATTGCCCTCTTGTTGTAGGACTTCAGGGCAATTTTGCTGAATAATTTCTGTTAGTATGGAGTCCAGGTTTCTATTAATTTCTGGTTTTTCTGGAAGACTGATTATTCTCAAATTGTCTCTTCTAGACCGGTTTTCTTGGTCTGTCACTCTCTCATTGAGATATTTCATGTTTCCTTCTATTTTTTCAGTCTTTTGGCTTTCTTTTATTTGTTCTTGTTGTCTTGAGAGATCATTAGCTTCTAATTGCTCAATTCTAGCCTTTAGGGATTGGTTTTCGGCTATAATCTTTTGGTTTTCGGCTATAATCTTCTGGTATTCCTTTTCAATCTGGTCATTTCTGGTGTTCAATTTGCTTATCAGTTCATTTGGTTTCTGAGCCTCACTTTCCAATTGCAAGATTCTACCGTTTAAACTGTTATTTTCTTGCCAGATCTCTTCCATTTTCCTCAAAATCTTAGTTTTGAACTCTTCCATAGCTTGTGAGGAGTTTTCCTTATTTGAGGAGGGTCGGAATGCTTGTTTGTTCTCCTCCTCTGTTTGCTCGGTTGTCTGGATTTTCTCTGTGTAAAAGTTGTCGAGTGTTAAAGACTTTTTTTTCTTGTTGTTAATCTTTCTCTTCTGAACTTCCTGAGACTGGGTAGCCATCGTTAGCCCAGCAGCTTCTCAGGTTTATCCTCGCGCTCAGGGTCTGTCCACGGTGTTTTGGCTCCTGAGGTCTGAGTTCTGGTTTTTTCCAAGGTCAAGCCCCCTGGTGGACCCCCTTGCTTGATCCTCTGCTGGAGGTTTCTTTACAAGTCTCAGGGCGCTGCTTCCAGAGTTGTATACCCGTCTGCACTGGTTCCCCACTCAGGGTTTCAGAGCTTTAGCTTGTGGCTGTGTCTGCCTCCACCTACGCCTCCGCCCGCGCCTGCGTTCTGAGCCCTGTGTCCGTTCTCTGTGCCCTGCTCCCGCATTCAGAGTTTGTGTGCGTTCTTTAGCTTTTTGGGGTCCTAAATCTTGCTGCTCTCAGGAACAGGCCCTGGAGCTGCCAATGACTCGATGGGTGCCCCAAACTTGCTCTATTTCTTTTTAGCTGGCTTCGGCGTTATAGGTGGTGTGTGTGGAGGGGCTGGGGGTGGGGTGGTTGCTCAGCCCGCGATTTAGTGAGAGCTGTTTCACCCCTTTATAGCATGGAAATGCCCCGATTCCATGTACCTTCCACGCTGTGCCCTGTTGTGGGGTTCCTCCGTTCGTCTGGACTTGTTTTTATGTCCCCTTGAGGAGTCTTGTGTGTTTTGGTCAGGAGAGGTTAAGAGCTGCTTCTTACTCTGCCGCCATCTTAACCCGGAACCCCCTAGTCAACTTTTATATGAGCAGTGGACCCCCTGCCTTATAAATCTCAGTTAGAATGGAATCAGCTCCAAGCAATTTGCCACATGAGGAGGAGCCTAATGACTTTCAAAATCTCTTTATTTGGAAGATTGGCTAGAGATTGATTGACTTTAAACTGAGGTATATTGTCACTGACTTCAGAATTGTTTGATGACTGTCTATTAAGAACATTATGGAAGTGTTCAACCCATCTCTCCAGGATCAAGTCATTATTACTAATTAGTGTAATTCAATTAGTGCTGAGTACTTGAAATGCACTGTACATCTTTATTTTGAGTTGTTGCTATCAGTGCAAAACTGAATTTCAGATGCCTTCTTATTGCATCAAGAATCTCACATCTCTCTAAACTACATTTGCACATTACTTTTTTTTAATACCTTCCATTTCATAATCAATACTATGAGCAATAGGAGTAAAGTGATTTGTCCAGAGTCATACAGTTAGTAAGTGTCTGAGTCCAAATTTGAACCTAAGACCTCCTGTCTCTAGGCCTGGTGAGTCACTTAATTGTGTCTGTACTTTACTTTGATGGAGTTCAATGGTGCCTTCTTAGAGATGGATGAACTATCCTGCTGGCAAACCCTGTGGAGTTTTTGTTTCATTTAGTAGCTTCTGAATTTCCCCATTATTTTCATCAAACCAATCCTGATGGTTGTGAGTGTGTTCTGGCCCAGATGAGTAAAATATGTGCTGTACACCAAATCTCAGAAAGCTGATCTTTTCTGCTCCACTGTTGTCAACTTTGTGTTGGTTCTGCTTTCCCTCCAAGTCAGTAACAAACTGTTCCCACAGTGAGAAGCACTTTAATTTATTGACATTCAATCTTATGGTAGTCTCTTGCCTTGGGGCTGCCACTTTTGTTGAAGGTGAATGTTATCTTGGAGAGGATAAGTCCATAATTGGTCCAGCACTTTGTACCTTATCATTTTCATCTTTCTTAGATTCTGTCTGTCTTTTCTTCTTACAATGACATAGTCCATTAAATATCAATGTTTGCTTCAAGGGTGCGTCCACAAAGTTTTATTGTGTTTAGATAAATGAAAGACCATGTTAGTGAAGAAAAAGTTCATGAAACACACAAGCCTTCAGTAGTAAGTGACCATTGCTGATGCTGTTTCCAACTCCATTTCTCCCAAGGATTCCTGGCCATGTCTGATAGTCTGTGATACTCTGGTGGCAAAGTCACCCAGAATTAAAAGCTTGTCTTCTTTTGTCACATTGTTGATGAGAGTGTCTAGGTCTTCATAAAATTTTTCTTTGACTTCTGTAGGGATCATCATAGTGGCAGTATATGCATTGATGGTGGCATGGTACTTTCCTAAAAGTGGCAATTATATTTGTTTACTCCTTTTGGGAAGCCTACAAACTTGTTGATTAGATAAGATTTGATTGCAAAACATATGCCAGCATATCAATGCTCCTCATCACAATGGGTCTACTTCAGAAAAAAACATGTATCCAGCTTCAGCTTCAGTAAGTTAGTCTTCATTTGCTAGCCTCTTTCACTTAGGGCTGCTATTTGGATGTGATACCTGCTGAGTTATCTCAGAATAAGAGTGTTTATCTTTCACATCTCCTGGATTTCAGGTTGTCTATAAATGTGCACACATTCCATGTACCAATAGTGAATAGAGTCATCTTCAAAAAAAATTTTATACATTTTTTTGTGTTTTGGTCACAATATAGAATCTCCACCTATTGCAGTAAGCAGTCCAAGGTGAGATGAAACAGACAGTTTAAAAAAGATAATTTCTGGGGTATCTTTTTTAGCCTTGCTTCAAGCCAACAGATGAACAGTGGATCCTTAAAAAAAACTGCTTAGACACCCAAGGGGCTGCCAAATCCCACTATTGCTTCCAGTGAGAAGACAATCCTCTGCCTTGGGTCTCCTGTTTGCAGAATTGTAACTGCAGCTCCCAGTGTATCCACATCTTCTGCATTGTCACTTCCCTGTTTCAGTAGCAGGACTTTTGAGGTAGGAGCAAAATAATAAGATAATAAAATGTAAAATGGCAAAATAGTGTGCATAATGTCTTTTGACTCAGGCATAATTTGGATTTAAATGAGGTAGAATTGTATAGAGTTGTTGGACTTGATTTCTCTTCTAGAGTCACTAAAATCCAATGGCAATATGAAAGTCAAGATGACTGGTGATGGCTTAGGATGCAGTGGATTACATGGATTTCTTTGATGCCTAATAAAGCTCTCAATACTCCATAGTGCCTGCTTCCACCAACTTCATGGCTATTGGAACAAATTCTCATCCACTCCTTCTGGGGGGGAAGTTTTTATATGCTTAGAGGAGATGTTTGAACTCTGTTTTAACCTGCTTGCCAAGATAGTTTTACCAGAGTGTGGCCTATGTTCATATTACAGTTTCTTGGAACCACAGGTGAGGACAAAGTGGTAGGTGGCTACCACAATAAGGCAAGCAGTCCTTTAAAAAAGTGGTTGGTTGGGTGGGGGGAGACAGCTAGATGGCTCAGTGCATTGAAAGCCAGGCCTAGAGATGGGAGGTCCTAGGTTCAAATGTGGCCTCAGACACTTCCTAACTGTGTGACCCTGGGAAAGTCACTTAAGCCCCATTGCCTAGTCCTTTCTGCTCTTCTGCCTTAGAACCAATCCACAGTATTGATTCTAAGGTGGAAGGTAAGGATTTTTTTTAAAAAAAAAAAGAGGGGGGCGGGGCTCAACTAGTCATTGCACCAGAGGTACTAGTTTTCCCAGAACACCCTGTATATCCCATATCACCAGGGTGGTATATGGGCATTTATCCTCCAGGGGAAGTTCCTTCCCTAAGGAATTGTCAAGGATCTAGCAAAAAGATTTAAGGGACCTCCAGTGATAGAAATTGAAGGATGAAGGTGGTGTCAAAGTGTGGGAGGAATACAGAGGGGAGCAGTTGGTCATTCTAGCATTTATTTTGATTGAAATTCTAAGCTAGGAGGTCCCAGAACTGGCTAATTAGTTTTCCCAAGATAAGCCAATTTGGGAGGCCTTGGTCCTGGAAACTGCCAATAGAAACAACCTATTTCATCTTTTTCCCTCATTTTCTGATGAATAGATCTGGTCTCTTTTACCCTATTTGGGGTTTGGTCCCTATAGGGTCTTGATTTCTATGGGGGCCCTTTGCTGTTTTTGTCTCATGGCATAAACTGTGGCATCAGGGGCAGGCTTGTGGTTTGTCAGTATTTCCAGACTGTCCAGGGCATCCTGAACAATGGCAGCCTACCCTGTGAGGGTGGAGAAGGAAGGTCTATAGGTAAGCAGAGCATCTCTCAGAAAAAACCTGGTGGGTCATTCAGAGGAAGAACTGCAGGAGTGGAAACACAGAAGAAAAGCAACTGCTTGAACACATGGGTTGAGGCAGTCATGATTGAGGATGTAGACTTGAAACTACCACACCAATGCAACTATCAACAATTTGGAAATAGGTCTTGATCAATGACACATGTTAAAACCAATGGAATTGCACATCGGCTATGGTGGGGGGGGAGGTGGGGAGGTAAAAGGGAAAGTAAGAGCATGAATTATGTAACCATGTTAACTTTTCTAAAAAATAAATATTATTAAATGTTAAAAAAAAGAAAAAACTTGGTGGGTGTCTGTATCTAGAGGGAACTTACTCTGGACTAGCAAAGGCCACTTCCCCTGAGGATATTCTCCAAAATGGTAGACCCATTGCATCATGCCTATCTTATGCATCTGGGCCCTTTCTTCTTCTAGGTATTACATTTTGCTTGCACTCAGGTGCAGTGGACTGAGGCCATTCAGAGTCAGTGAAGGAGAAGAAAGTTTGTACTATTCCTGTTCCCACTCAGGCAAGGCTCACCCTGACCAGGCTCTCCTAACTATCTGTCCTGATACTCTTAGTCGGGAGTCTTGCCTAGGGTCTCTTGAGATGTCAGCAATTTGGTGGTTATCTGGGTGGGACAAAATTAGTTCCCTGCCATTGTTGAAGAGGTGGACGGTCTGAACTATCCACTCCTTTAGATCCTTTCTTTCATAGTCCTGCTAATAGTCCTTTATTAGGACTATTTATTAGGACCTTTATTTTGAATCTCCAGGAGAAGTCTTTGTTTCATTCTGGTTCTTGAGTACGGCTTCTCCCCTTGTAATCATTTATTAAGAGATCATTGAGTAAATACAATAGTTCCTCTCTTCTTTATGGTATTCTGCTGCTCCTCCTCTTAGGGGTCCACAAAAGGTAGACCTTTCTCTTCTTAAGAGTTTACAAAGGACAATATCTCCCTGCTTTTCTTTATAAGGTTCAAAAAGAAATCATCTCCCTTCCTAGACCTCTTCCCCTCAGAAGGCCTCACTGTTCCCTGACTGGTATCTCCTTTTCCTAGCAGAGTACCTAGTACATAGGATACATGAAGGGGGAGAAAAGATTATTATAAGCTAGTGATGGTGAACCATTTAGAGGGGCAGGTGATGTCCTCAGGTGCCCATGGAGATAGGGAGAGGAGCCTGGCTCTGAGTCCCTCTGGCTTTTAGTAATAAACTCTGGTGAACTCTGCTGGGGTAATGGCATGTGTATCCACAGAGAGGGCTCCCAGTGCCCGCTCTGGTATGTGTGCCATACATTCGACACCATGGTTATGGGCTTTTAATGTTCCAAGTTGAATGCCAAGTACTGAGAACACAAAGACAAAAATGAAGACAGTTCCTTCCTGAGGAGCTTACATTCCAATAGAGGAAGACAACTTTTACAGAGGAGTGGTAACCAGGGAGGGGTATTTCAGTTTGGAAAGTTTCAGTGAAGAGAAGAGGGTGGATCTATAACTCTTCCTAATAGAAATGGTAGCATTGATTTGATTATGGTTCCAGAGAAGGAAGGGGATATATAGAGATTTAATAAATGTTAATTGATGGGTTAATTGGTTGAATGACTGACTAATTACTTTTTTTAATCTCACCAATAGTCTTGAGGCAAATCAAATGCTTTACAAACTTTCTTTTTGTCAAGTGTCAACTAAGTAATAATTATAATTGATAAAATCTGATAACATACTTTTAAGAATTTCTGTCATTCAGTTGCTGCAGTTGTGTCTGTCTCTCCATGACCCTACTTGGGAATTTTTTTCTCAAAGATATTGGAGTGATTAGCCATTTCCTTCTTCAGTTCATTTTACAGATGAGGAGCCAAGACAAACAAGGTTAAATGACTTGTCCAGGATTACATAGTAGCTGTCTAAAGCCAAATTCCTGATTCCAAGCCCAGTACTCTACCCACTGTGCCATAAGGCTTTTTTTAAAATGTCTCATTTATAGGAAAGTACATAATCTGGCTGAAATCTTCCTAAGGATTTAATGATGTAAGATTTCTCTCCCATTTGAATTTGTCTTGGGTTTAAGTCCTATTCTCAGACAAAGGGACTTTCCATGTTCACTACCTTCATACTTTTTCTCTCCAGTAGGAAATCTGTAATAGGAAATAAGGCATGAGTTTCAGTTGGGGGGCCTTCCCATTTTCATCTTTCTCCTCATCTCCCACATTCGTTCCATTCTTAAACTTTTCTCCAGAATGAATTCTTTGATGATGAATTAGTCTTATTTTCCTGTTAAAGGTCTTGCCCCATTATTGACATTCAAGTAATTTTTCTCCAATGTGAAACTTGTAGTAGGAAGCAAGGGACTGTTTGTAGGTAAAGGATTTCCCACATTCATTATATAATTAAGGTCTCTCCCTACTATGAATCATTCGATGGAGATTAAGCAGTGACCTTAGGCAGAAGGCCTTCCCACACTTGCTACATTCACAAGGTTTCTCTCCATTGATTATTCTAAGATGGGCAATAGGAGAAAAGTGAGCTCAAAATTCTCCGCAGTATGAATTTTATGTTGTTGCTTAAGTAGTGCTGGTAGGCAAAAGGCCTTCTCACCTTCCTCACATTCAAATGGATTTTCTCTAGAAGTACTGGGCAGAAAGGTTTGACTCGTGCCTGAAGACCTTTCCATATACATTGCACTCATAAGGCTTTTCTTTTGCATGAAAATTAAAATGGGATTTAAGAGGTAAGTGATGGGACAGAAGGGATGGGCAGCCACTGAAGGCCCTGCCACACACAATCCCCTACAGTATGAATCCTAATATGAGAAGTAAGAAAGGCAAGATTTTGAAGGCCTTTCTAGATTGATCGTCTTCATATGGTTTCTCCCCAGTATGAATTCTCTGATGTCACCCAAGAGTTGTCCCAACACAAAAAGCCTTGTTACGTTAGTTATACTTATAAAATTTCTCTTCAGTATGAATTCTGTGATGGAAAATAAGGGCTGAATTGTAGCTAAAGGCCATTCCACACTCAATGCATTCATAAGGTTTCTCTCCTGTATGGATCCTATGATGGGAAAAAGTGATAGCGGAAGGCTTTCTCCACACTCAGTACACTAAAATGGCTTTTCACCAGTATGAATGCTCTGATATCCAATAAGCCATACTCTCTGCAGGAAAACCTTCCCACCTTCAGGACATTCATAAGGTTTCTCCTTAGCACGAATTCTCTGATGGTAAGTGAGTTGTGACCTATGGAAGAAGGCTTTCCCACATTCCTATATTCCTTGCACTTACATGGTTTCTCTTGAGTGAGTAGGAATTAAATTTTAATAGTTTGACTAAAATATATGAAAATTATAAATAATATGGTAGTCACTGATTCAAAGTATTATTGCTCAAAGTCAAAATGACTTTTAATAGCTTTTATTTACAAAAGAGGGGGAAAGAGTGAAAGTACAGAGTCATTGCAATATTCTAAGTGAGAGGCAAAGAGGGCCTGAATGACAGTGGTTGCCTTATGAGTAGTGAGAAAGGATTGGATTCAAGAAATATATTGGACAGATAGAATATCTGATCAGATAAGTGGGATGAAGGAGACTTTGAGGAGGTTAGAATAATGCAGAAGTTGAATATGGGGATTGGGAGAATGGAATTAAAAAGACCCCACCCTTATTTTCAGTCTTAAAATTGATACAATTGTCATTTCGAAGGTAGAAGAATGGTAAGGGCTGGGTGACTGGGATTAAGTGACTTGCCCAGGGTCACACAACTAGTAAGTGTATGAAGTCAAATTTGAACCCAGATCCTCCTGACTCCAGGCCTGATTCTCAATCCATTGAGTCATATGGCTGCCCTTGAATAGTAGTTTTTGACAGAAATAAGAAAGTTTTAAAGAAATGAGAGTTGGTTGGGTGGGGAAAGTAATGATTCTGTTTGGTGTATATGAAGTTTGAGATGTCTTCAAAATATCTACAGGCTAGACATATTGATGGGGAAATTGAAGCCCAGAAAGTTCCAAAATCCACTCCCAGTCATATTCAGTCTAACACAGAACACTGTGAAACCCTCTTTTCACAAAATGATGTCTGAGGCTCTTGGTAGAAGCTTCCCTCCTACCCCCCAACTTGTGCCCACAATAGGGAAGACAGATGGAAATGGGACAAAATTCATTTGTTCATCCAGTTAAAAAATTTTTTTAAACCCTTACTTTCTGTCTTGAAATCAATACTAACCATTGGTTCCAAGGAAGAAATATGGTAAGGACTAGGCAATAGAGGTTAAGTGACTTGCCCAGGGTCACATAGCTAGGAAGTGTCTAAGGTCAGATTTGAAACCAGGATCTTCTGTCTTTGGGTCTGAGTCTCAAGATCAGTTTTAAATTTATTCATCCATCCATCCACCCATCCATTGATTTACTTTTTTCATCTTCCAAATGCATTATCTAGCTCTAGGATTTACTCTTGGAGATGATGCTGAATGTGAGAAATCGATTATTTGAAAACACTACAAAATGAAATAGCCTTTGTGTTTTTTAAACTTTTTGATGAATGTATCACTTATTATTGTGTATTATTAGTGCCTCCGTTAAGATCTTATTCTCTAGTTTGTAAGATCTGAACAGTCATTGAATGTCTTATCTAAATTTCTCATAATGGTCTGAGGTAGTAAGCACATAATGAATAGCTGATGATGTTACAGTGATCTCAGAAGCAATTCATCTAGTTCCTGAAGTATTGGTGTTTTTCCTATCTTTATTTTATTTTATTATTATTTGTTTTTATAAAAACCCTTACCTTCTGTCTTGGAGTCAATACTGTGTATTGGTTCTAAGGCAGAAGAGTGGTAAAGGCTAGGCAATGGGGGTTAAGTGACTTGCCCAGAGTCACACAGCTAGGAAGTGTCTGAAGCCAAATTTGAACCCAGGACCTCCCATCTCTGGACCTGGCTCTCAATCCACTGAGCCAGCCAGCTGCCCCCTCCTTTCTTTAAAAAGACAAACAGTACTTCTATTTGCATGTTGCTGTTAATGTCCGCTGCACCATCCCTTTTCCTCTCCCCTTCAAACCTTAACCAAAACAAATCAATGCAATGGCCATATCTGGTGTCATATGCCTCATTCTACACTTCTCTGCTAAGAGGAAGGAGGGATGCTGTATACAGCTAGATGGCACAGTGGATAGAGTACAGTACTGGACTTTGAATGGGGGAGACCTCAGTTCCCACCTCCCTCAGACATCTACCTATGTGATTTTGGGCAAGTTACTTTATCTTTCTTAGCCTCAGTTTCCTCATCTGTAAATGAGATAATAATAGCACCTACCTTGTAGGAGCATTGTGACGATCAAATAACATTTGTAAAGTCTTACATAAATGCTATTATTATTTCTCTGAAGTCAATCGATCACTTCATTGATTGCAATTATGTAATTGTTTTTCTAGTTCTTACTTTGTTCTGCATCAGTTTATACATATTTTTCAGTTACTCTGAATTTCTCATATTTGTTATTTCTTATATTGAATATATATAATATTCTATTACATTTATAAACCAGAGTTTCTTTAGCCTTTCCCTCACTGATGAGCACTCACTTTGCTTTTAGCATTTGATACCAAAGTACTTACGAGTCTTTTTTATATATTAACAATGTGAGTTGAGGAAGTAAGTTGGGAATTGATGTTTATGAATTCTAATCTAGAGTCCCAGTCTTAACTCTTTCCCTCTCTGGGCTTTGGGTTGCTATTATTTCCTTTCTGAATTAAATGTAGACTTTTTAGCTCTGTATTTAGGGACCTCCACAACATAGCTGCAATTTAACTTTTTTTTTAATTTAAATTTTTAAAAATCTATCTATTTTTAATTTTATTTTTATTGGCATGCAAAACTCACTTCCATATTGATCATTGTTGTAAGAGCAAACTCATACAAAACCATAAAGATATTGATGTGAAAGATGACTCCAACAGATCTTTCTCTGGGACTGGAGAACATTCCCTGCCATAGGTCTTTCAGGATCATCCCAGATCATTGCATGCAATTCACCTTTCTAAGCTTAGCTCCTACTCATGTATTACTCCTCTCATGTATTTGTCTGTGCATTCATGTTAAAGTAGAGTACACACTGTGGACTTCATGGAAATTGTGCCTTTACTCACACTTAGTAGGCCTGGAATGAAATCTCTACCTCCCTTCCCCACTCTTCCCAACACATAATTTTCTCTTTGTTGAACTTGTGTTCATCCCTTAAGGTTAGTTCAAATTCCACCATTTCTAAGAATCCTCATTTCCCTCTAGGCAGTAGGAATCAATACAAAATAATTTTTAAATGATCCTAGCTATAAAACACAGGCTAGGGAGATATACAAATGAAAAAGCTAGACAGTCCCTGTTCTCAAGGAGCTCACCTAGAAAGACAATGTATGTTAGTGATTTGAGCTCCAGGTCAAATGGAAAGATGCTGTGGTCTTTGGGGGTAGCAGCAAAGCAGACGATAATCCATCTTTTTAAAAACCATGTCCAGTTTTTTGCCGCCATAGAGAGTGCAGCTATAAATAATTTTGTACATATCTTTTTCCTTATCTCTTTGGGGTACAAACCCAGGATTGGTATGGCTAGATCAAAGGGCAGGCATTCTTTTAGTGTTCTTTGGGCATAGTTCCAAATTGCCATCCAGAATGGTTGGATCAATTCACAACTCCACTAGCAATGCATTAATGTCCCAGTTTTGCCACAAGCCCTCCAATATTCATTACTCTCCCCTGCTGTCATTTTAGCCAAATTGCTAGATGTGAGGTGATACCTCAGAGTATCAGAGTAAAAACTGGAAAACGAGGGTATGCCTTTTAATTGGGGAATGGCTGAACAAATTGTGGTATCTGTTGGTGATGGAATACTATTGTGCTCAAAGGAATAATAAACTGGAGGAATTCCATGTGAACTGGAAAGACCTCCAGGAACTGATGCAGAGCGAAAGGGGCAGAGCTAGAAGAACATTGTACACAGAGACTGATACACTGTGGTAAAATCAAATGTAATGGATTTCTGTACTAGCAACAATGCAATGACCCAGGACAATTCTGAGGAATTTATGGAAAAGAACATGACCCACATTCAGAGGAAGAACTACAGCAGTAGAAACACAGAAGAAAAACAACTTGAACACATGGGTTGATTCGGACACGATTAGGATATAGACTCTTAATGACCACCCTAGAACAATTATCAATAATATGGAAATAGGTCTCGATTGATGACACAAGAAGAAATCAGTGAAAATGTGCATTGGCTATGGGGGGAGGGGCAGGGGAGAGGAGAGAATCATGTAACCATGGAAAAATTTTTTCTAAAAAAAAAATAAAAACAAATATGACCTTAAAAAAAAGAGATAACAAACACAAATAAAATAAAATAAAATAAAAACCATGTCCATTTTTGGTGTTGAACAATTTAGCAGTGTCTCAGACTTTGGTGGTAAGAATTTTGAGGGGGTAGTCTTCTGATCCTTCATCTTCAAATATTTTATTATTTTCTTAATACTTTTCTGTTCTTATTTATATTTTATTTGTGTACATTACTAACTTCCCCCAGAGACTCTAAAATTCCATGGGAGGAAGGACCATCTCTTTCAGATATCTAACCTCACCAGTACATAATAGTCTAATAATAATAATAATTGCCAGCATTTCTATATAATTATTTTGTGCTGAGCATTGTGCTAAGCATTTTGCAAACATTACATAGTTTTATTTTCAAGGTAATATTATTATCCCCATTTATAGATGAGAAAACTGAGGTGGGCTTGTTCAAGGTAACACAAGGCCATAAGTGTTTATGGCTAAACTTGAACTAAGGTCTTTCTAACTCCAGTTTCAGAGCTCATCTCTATCCAACACGTACCTAGCTGAAATTAGATGTTTAAGGAAATTTTATGTGACTGGTAGAGAAGGATTAGATGAGTTAGATTCTTCTTCTTCTTCTTCTTCTTTTTTTTAAACCCTTGCCTTCCATCTTGGAATCAACATTGGTTGCAAGGCAAAAGAATGGTAAGGGCTAGGTAATGGGGCTTAAGTTACTTGCCTAGGGTCATACCGTGAAATATCTGAGGTCAGATTTGAACCCAGGACCTCTTGTCTCTAGACCTGGCTCTCAATCCAATGAACTACCTAGCTGTTCCAGATAGGTTAGATTCTGTAGGATGGGGTAGATACTAGCTAGGCATCTAGCTCAGTCAGTCAAAAAGTATTTATTAAGCACCTACTATGTGCCAGTCAATGTGCTATGCTGAGCCAAAGGCAGTCCCTTAGACATTAGATTGTGAGCCCCAAATCCAGTAGGGGAGCACAGATATGAGGTGATTAGGGATTAAATAAGATTGTGGAACTAAGCTTGCAAAGGAGTGGATAGTTGAAAGAAAGAAAGGAAAGTAGATGCTCAGGGCTTGATGACTGACTGAACATGGAGGATGATGGCTGGGAGAGACAAAGATGATTCTGGGGTTTGGAGCCTGGGTGCCTGGGGAAGTTGGGGTAACACTGACATCACTGGGTAAGTCAGAACCAAAAGCTGATCTTGAACAATCAAGTGGGCATGTCCAGTAGGTAGTTGGGGGACAGGGCTGGAACGCATCAGAGCAATCAGAGTTAGAAATGCAGATTTGGATAGATTTCATTTTCCTCTCCTAAACTCCAGAGATACCTCTCAATAAAATACTCTTATAAATTTAGCCTACCAATTCATACAAATTCCTTCCCAGTTTCTCCTTCACTCCTCCACCCTGCTTGAGACAATGGCAGCACAGCAACATAGAAAGCCCAAGGATTTTAAATGAGCCTCTAATTATATATTATTTCTTGGTCCTTGTGCTGGAAGTTTATATTACTTAGAAAAACGTCCAAAGTTTGGAAGTCTTAGAAGTCTTAACTCCCTTACAATATTTGGAGCCTGTCCAGGGCCCTGCTCTCCCTCTCACAGAGGCGATAACAGTGACCTTGCTGGTAACCTTGTGGTCTTGGAGAAGAGGCACAACCCCTACAGAGGCTGTCCAAGTGATGGTCTCTCTCTGTGCAGAGGTCTCTCTCAGACACCTGGGTTTTTTTTTTGACGTCAGATCCTGACTCCACAGCCCAGGAGGTCCATAGCAGTCAAGGAGTTAGTGAATAAAAAAATCTGGCCTTTTGCAAAAAGAGCTAAACAATTCAACTTTCCCCTAGTTTTTTTTTTTTTGGTTTGTTTTTGTTATTGTGTGTGTGTGTGTTTCTAGAACTTCATTCACCCTTGTAGACTATCTTACCCCAGAGCCTTTAGAGTCTAGAGCAGTGTTGGTGAACCTTTGGGTTTGAGTGCCCAGTGGGCAAATTCAAGCTATCTGTGAGCCCCCACATTATTGGAGAGAGCAAAGGGAGAACGTGCTTGCTTTGGGCAGCTGGACAGAGGGGTGGCACATGTAAAAAATGCCCTCTGGTGCTACAAAGAGGGGGAATAGAGCTGCTGTCCAAGTGCCAGCTCTGTATCTGTGCCATCTCTTCGCCAACAAGGATCTAGAGAAATCCAGAATGTCTTTTGTGCCTGCACATCACCAGGATCGTTCACGCTGTCAGTATGATCCTAACAGTAATTACTTGGTACTGTCCCTATTGGTCTATTGTGGGGGGAACTTCAAAATTAACCAATTTTTAGATCCCTGCCTTGTCTCTGCCAGTCGGTAAGTTGAAGACCTTAGTGGCATTGTTTCTGCAGTGTCACTCATCCCTTAGAGCCAATCAGTGGCTAACTCCTCTTGTTTCTACTTTCACAATATCTCTTGTGCCCCTATTCTCTCCCATGGCATTGCCACCACTCTAGTGCAGGCTCTTATTGCCTCACACCCAGACTGTTGCAATAGCCTGCTGCTTGGTCTCCTTGTCTCAGGTTCTCCCCCACTTCAATCCATCTACCCATAGCTGTCAAATTAATTTTCCTAAAAACAAAGGTCTGATCATATCATTCCCTACCCCTTCCCACATTTAGGCAACTCCAGTGACTCCCTATCACTTCTAAGATCAAATATAAAATCCTCTGTTGGGTGCACAAATCCCTCCAAAACCTGACTCCTTCTTAATTTTGTAGTCTTCTTCTTTTTAAGAATACAACTCTTACCTTCTGTTCTATTAACAACTCTAAACCAGAAGGGCAAAGGCAAGGCAATTGTGGTTAAGTGACTTGCCCAGGGTCATACGGTTAGGAAATATCTGAGGTCAGATTTTAATCCAGATCCTCCTGACTCCAGGTCTGCCTCTATCCACTGTGCCACCTCGCTGACCCTCTTTCCAATCTTCTTATGCCTTACATCCCTTCATGTACTCTGCAATCCAGTGAAAAGGACTCCTTGGTATTCCTTGTAAAAGACACTCCATATCTCTACTCAGCATTTTTACAGGCTGTTCCCTTTGCTGAAAACTCTTTGCCTCATCTCTACCTCCTGGCTTCCCTGAGTTCCCTAAAACCTCAGCTAAAATCACTCCTTCTACAAGATGCCTTTTCTGCTTTCCTTCAATGCTAGTGCCTTTCTCTATTAATCATCTCCAATTTATCATATAGAGATCTTATTTGTATGTAGTTATTTCCATGTTGTCTTCCCCTTTAGAGTGTGAGCTCCTTGAGGGCACAGTCTATCTTTTGCCTTTCTTTGTATCTTCAGAGCTTAGCACATTTCCTAACACATAGTAGGTGCTTAATAAATGTTAGTTGACTGCTCTTCCTTGCTTGCCAAACTTGTGTGTGTGTGTGTGTGTGTGTGTGTGTGTGTGTGTGTGTGAGAGAGAGAGAGAGACAGAGAGAGAGACAGAGAGACAGAGAGACAGAGAGACAGAGACAGAGAGACAGAGAGACAGAGAGACAGAGACAGAGTCAGAGAAAAAGGTCAGAAGTCTCTTGCTAGGTGAGAGGCAGTGTGGGATAATGCTAAGAGCCCTGAACCAGGAATCTGAAAACTTGCATTTTAATGATAGTCTTTAGTTGTGTATCCTTGGACATCATGGCCCTTCTCTAGACCTTATTTGCCTACTCGTGACATCAATGGTTTGACTGGCTAGTCAGAGCCTGTTAGGATAAAAGGAACCTTTGAGAACACCAAACTCTAGCCCAACCTCCTTACTGTGCAGATCAGAACAAATAAGATCCAGAGAAGGAGAAAGGGACTTCCGTAAGGTTACACAGGCTGTGTATGCAGAAGTCGTGATTTGAACTTGGGCCTAGAAATGCTAAGATCCTTGCTTTCTTTACTAAAAGACATGATTGTTAAGCGCTACTCTATCTCTCAATTCCCCAATTCCTGCCACCCCTCTGTCCTATATAGCTCATTTTCCTCTTCTGTTTGAAAGAATAAAGAATGTTTTCTTCTTTCCCCAATTTAGTAAAATTTAAATATTTAAATTTAATTTAATTAATTTAAAGTCTAACCTAAACTTTAAAGTTACATTTTGATTGACTTAAAATTAAATTTATTAACTAAAAAATTAAAATAGCCTTCTCAGGGCAGTCATGTTCAGGGCTTCTCTCCGTCTCAAGGGAGAGAACAATGTGTTGCTGTTTGTACTGAGCAAAGAAGCAGGTGGGCAGTTGTGCCAGGCTCCTTGCAACTTTCTTTCTCCTTGTAGCTGGACGCCAGGCCACCTTGATCAGGTCCAGTCACTAAGTAAACTATGGGAAGAAATCTATCAGCTGGCCCTGCCCACTTTCCTTGAAACATCTGGGCATTGGTACAGATACTGGAGTGTAGACCGGCTCTTTCCTGCCCCTTTTTTGGTTCTACTAACCATAGAAATGTCTTCTGTTAGTGTTCTGTGCTGTGGCTTATGTGTGGCATTCAGGGTGATGTGGTGTGTGTGTGTGTGTGTGTGTGTGTGTATGTGTGTGTGTGTGTGTGTGTGAGTTTATGTGTGTGTGTGTTTGCGTGTGTGCGTGCGCACGCGTGTGTGTTTGTGTGTGCATTGGCCAGAGATGGCTGGCGTTGAAGCAAAGGGAGCTGTTTGATTAATGGGTGTCCTGTGAACCTGTACATTTGCCCAGTCCTACATTCCTGGGGCTTTCAGACCTGGGGCAGCTTGATAAGCTGAGACCAAAGTCCTCTTTCCTCTCCAGACTAGAGCAAACAGGGCCAGCCACTAATCCCAACTCTAGGCTCTGGGCTTGTCTCTCAGCAACCAACCTGACAAGTGGCCTTTCATGGGCCAATCAGGATTGGAGCCAGAAGCTGGAGGAGATCTGACAGCCCAGCTAAGGTAGTGAGAGAGAGGCAGTGGCTCCCTAGTGCCTTCTTATATAGACATTCAGCTTCTCTGCATAACTTTATAAGGCACTTAGTAGTTGTATGATTTCCCCAAACTAGCTGTGTTTCCCACTTGAGAGCTAGCATGGTGTACAGCAAAGGATATTAACTGGAAATAAGTAGACCTTCACACAGCCAGGTAGCACAGTGCAGAGGACACTAGGTCTGGACTCAGGAAGACCTGAGTTCAAATCTAACTTCAGACACTTCCTAGCTATGTAACTTTGGGCAAGTCACTTACCTCTGTTTGTCTCAGTTTCCTCATCCATAAAATGAACTAGAGAAGGAAATGGCAAACAACTCCAGTGTCTTTGCCAAGGAGATGTCAAATGAAGTCAGGCATGCCTGAACAATAAGAAAAGACCTTGGTTCAAATGCTGGTTTTGCTAGATGATTTTGGGCAAATCTCCTTCCCTCCCTGTGATCAGTTTCCTGTCTATGGGATAATAATTCTTATCTTCGATTAATATTAATTTTTTTAAACCCTTACCTTCCGCCTTGGAGTCAATATTGTATATTGGCTCCAAGGCAGAAGAGTGGTAAGGGCTAGGCAATGGGGGTTAAGTGACTTGCCCAGGGTCACACAGCTGGGAAGTATCTGAGGCTAGATTTGAACCTAAGACCTCCCATCTCTAGACCTGGCTCTCAATCCATTGAACTACCCAGCTGCCCCCAATATTAATTTTCTTATTAATAAAATTATCTTCTTAATAAAATGAGATAATTTTTATCATACCCATGCTACTAGATTGTTTTCAATTATATGTAAAAATCATTTTTAATATTAGTTTAAAAATTTTTTTGAGTTCCAAATATTCTCTTTCCCTGCTTCTTCTCCCTCATTGAGAAGTTAGTACTTTATGTAAGTTATATAAGTCTAATCTTGCATATCTTATTTCCATATTAGTTATGTTGTGAAAGAAAACAGACCAAAAAAAACCCACAAAAAATAAAATTTTTTAAAAAAAATATGCTTCAATCTATATTCAGACTCTATCAGCTTTTTTTTCTGGAGATGGATAACATTTTTTGTAAGTTCTTTGGAGTTGACTTAGATCATTGTATTGCTGAGGATAGCTAAGTCATTCACAGCTAATCATAGTAAAATATTTCCTGTTAATGTTTTCCTAGTTTTACTCATTTCATTTTTTTATCTGTTCATATGAGTCTTTTCAGGTTTTTCTGAAATCATCCTACTTGTTGTTTCTTAAAGCATGATAGTATCCCATCACAATCATAAATCACAACTTTTTCAGCCGTTCTCCAACTGATAGACTCAATTTTTAATTCTTTGCCACCACAAAAAAAGCTGCTATAAATATTTTTGTACATATAGGTCTTTTTCTTCTTTAAAAAATCTTTTTTGGGAAACAGACCTAGTAGTGGTATTGCTGGATCAAAGAGTACAGGCAGTTTTATAGCCCTTTGGGAATAGTTCCAAATTGCTCTCCAAAATGGTTGGATCAGTTTTCAATTCCACCCACAATGCATTAGTGACTCTATTTTTCACATCCCCTCTAACTTTAGTGGTTTTCTTTTTCTGTCATATTAGTCAGTCTAATAGGTGTGAGGTGGTACCTCAGAGTTGTTTTAATTTGTGTTTCTTTAATCAAGTGATTAAGAGCATTTTTTCATGACTATAAATAGCTTTGATTTCTTTTTCTGAAAACTGCCTATTCATGTCTTTTGAGCATTTATGAATTGGAGAATGACTTGTATTCTTATAAATTTGACCCAGTTCTTTATATATCTCAGAAAGGAGGCTTTTGTCAAAGAAACACTATAAATATTTTTTTCACAACTATCATTGCTATGTATTTCCCTCCATCCTATTTTACCCCCTGTTTAGAGGGGGTGCTTTGTAAACAATAAAACCCTATACAGATGTGCTAATAGTCTCATTATTATTCCATAGCATGAATCTTCTGTTCCTATCAACTTGTCATCTTGTTCCTCCCTGAACATGCTTTGCTCATTCCTCTCTGTGTTCATGCTGTTCCTCTCTGCCTGGAATGTCCTTTGTCCTTCTTCCTCCCCTTTGCAGCTTTAAATTCTCCCCATTTTTTAAAAAGGCAGCATAGCATGATAGGATTGAAAGAGTGCTGGACCAAAAGTTAGGAATCTTAGGCTTGAATCCTAGCTTCTCCACTTAATAGCTGTGGGGCCATAGGCAATCCATCAGACCTTAGTTTACACATCTGTGAAATGGGTATAATGATACCTCCATTCCCTGTCTCACAAGATAGCAAGATGCTAAAACTTCAAAGTGTTGACCAAAGGTACACCATTAGTGAGCTCCAGGCTACTTGCACTCTTTGACTTTCTCCCTCCCCCAATTGTCTCTCATCTAGCAATTCAATTGGATATTGGGCTTCTGACCCAATTCTGCTTAAAAACAAATTGGTTGAGAACTAAGTAGGCAAGGAAATGGCAGTCACTTAGTGTCCTCCCTTCTCTTTTCCTTCCCTTCCCTTTTTGTTGTTTCCTATACATGACATTCTGTTGCCTGCCTTTGTTTATATTATCCCTCATTGCTCCCAGCTTTTAGAAGTGAAAACAGTCTCTGTCCTCAAGGTGTATATAGTCAAGGGAGAGGAGAGATAGCATGCCTGCATAGGGCATATAAGATATAGATGTGACATCTATAAAAGGGTACCTGGGGACACCCTTTCCCACAAGGAGTCCAAGCTCTGGCCTCAGGAAGGACAGGCTTAAGGTTGGGGCTGCCTACTTCTGAAGATCACTGCCCCTTCTCCCCAACCCCCATCCCAGAGTGGACCTCTTTTTTTTTTTTTTTTTTTTTGCTTTAGGGAAAATATCTCAGATGAGGCTTATGTCTAGGGTCTTTCCAAAGGGGTTAACGAATTCCCTTTCCAAAAAAATTTGTTGTTCAGTCATGTCCAACTCTTTGTGACCCCATGGACTATATAGCTTTCCATGGGGCTTTCTTGGTGAGAATACTAGAGTGGCTTGCCATTTCCTTCTCCAGGGGATCCTTTTGTCAGGCAAACAGAAGTTAAGTGACTTACCTAGGATCACATAGCTAGGAAATGTTTGAGGCCAGATTTGAACTCAGATATCTTCATGACTCCAGGTCCAGAATTCTATATACTCAGCCACCCAGCTGCCAGTCTATAAAGATTAAGTGACCTGCCCAAAGTCATACAGCTAGGAAGTATCTGAGGCTGGATTTTGAATTCAGTCTTTCTGAGTCTTGGCCCAGAATTCTTAAACACTTTCTTTCACACACAAGAAATAGATAACAGGTATATGGCACCGCTATTTAATACCTCTAGCACAAAAGACTTGCTTAAAACATAAAAGGTTCATAAGCATACATTAAAAAAACATAAAGCATGAAATATAAAACCATCACTCCTGTGATAAACTCTCATGAGGTAGGGAGATGTGGGACTACTGACCAGATTTCACTTCCCCCCTCCCCCCCAGTCTACAGCGCCCAAATAGTAGGAATGAAGGCATGGTGGCTAAAATGGACTTGGTGTATTTTTTGGCAAATGAGGAGCCACTCTATTCCCTGGAGTGTAAGGGACCATGGAGGTAAGGGTAGGTTGTTGGAGAGTAATAGAAAAAAGGTTCAAGAGAGCCTTTGTTACTAATGATGATAGGTGTACACTTTCAATAATTGCAATGGAAATAATCATAGGAATAATGGCTAACTTGTAGTAATTATTGTTAGTTTTATTATTTCTTATTTATTTCACATTTAATTTAAATTTTAATTTTAATTGACTATTATTTTAGTATTTATTATATTATTATTATTAGTTATCCAGGAACTAGACTAAATGCTTTACAATTTTTATTTTGATGCTAACAAAAACCCTGAGAAGGATGTGCTATTCTTCCCCATTTTACAATTGAGGAAATAGACAAAGAGAGGTTGAGTGACTTCCCCAAGATCATATAGCTAGGATGTATCTGAGGCCAGATTTGGATTTAATTCTTCCTGACTCTAGGCAAATACTGTCTACTCTATATGCCACCTAGTTGCTACTGTAATGAGAAGCCACATTGTTGACATGGATTGATAGAGAAAACATTTATTAAGTGCTTGCTATGTGCCAGGCAGTGTGCTAAGTGCAGGGGACTCAGAACCAAGCAAACAAGACATCTCTGCCCTCACAGAGCTAAAATTCTAAGGGATTTGGGGAAGACCATATATGAAGGAGAGCTAGAACAGGCAGAAATGGCATAGAGATCTGGGCTTGGCAATATAAGGCAAAAACTGAACTATCAGAATTGAGAGACCCAGAGGCAGAGTTCAGGTAACTGCTAGGGAGAAAGTGGAGGTGTTACTCTTAATAGAGAAGGCAGAAAAATAGGGGGGCCAACTAAGTGGCACAGTGGATAGAGAGGCAGTCCTACAGACAGGAGATCATGGGCTCAAATCTAGCCTCAGATTCTTCCTGGCTGTGTGACTCTGGACAAGTCACCATCCCAATTGTCTAGATCTTACCACTCTTCTGTTTTGGAATCGATACTTAGTATTGATTCTAAGACAAAAAGTAAGGGTTTTTTGAAAAAATAGAGAAGGCAGGAAGGACTTGTTTATGACTTAATAGAGCCCCTGCAGAGTTGTACTCGGGGGACCAAACAGCTAATCAAACTTTGGAATTGGTGGCTTACATAGCTTAACACTTTGTTAAGTCTAAACTCTCCCACAACAAAACCCAACCACCAAAGTAGGTCAAGGGGACCTTGGGTAGAGTAAAGCTGAGATAGCTTTAAGAACAGCTACAATAATAGCAGCTAATAATTCCACTATACTTTATAGCTACAAAGTAGGCTATTCACATTATCTTTCTTGAGCCTCCTACAACCTTGTAAAGGACCTCCCATTTCTGTGGTTCTTTAAGGTTTGCAAAGTTCTGGCCTATTCCTATGGGATAGATGGTACATTTGTTATTGTTCCCATTTTACAGATGAAGAAGCTAAAACTCAGGGAAAAGAGGGACTTCCCAAAGATGCCCAGCTATTGAGTAGTGGAATCAGTTCTTGACCTCAAAAATTTCTTCCCTTTCATGACTTTATAGGGCTCACTAAGTTCTGGGGCTCAATGGGAACCAAAGTGTCTATCTTCCTCACTTTATGTAGCCCTGCCTCAAAGCTAGTTTAGACACATGGTTGGGGGATGATAGGGAAAGACAGAGGGAAAATTGTTTCTTTTATAAAAGGAGGCAATTCTGTAGCTTACCTTGAGAATATATTGCCCTGTTCCAACTGAATCCCAGATCACTCACTGTCTCATTAATGTGAAGCTACATGATGCACAGCTCAGAAGACAGCAGCTTGTATGCCAAAGTTGTTGTTCAATTATTTCAGTCATGCCTGACTCTCCATAACCCCATTTGGGATTTTCTTGGCAAAAATATTGAAGTGATTTGCCATTTCCTTTTTCAGCTTGTTTTATAGATGAGGAAACTGAGGTAAACAGGGTTAAGTGACTTGCTCAGGGTCACACAGCTAGAAATTGTCTGAATCTGGATTTGAACTCCTGAATATGAGTCTTCCTGATTCCAAGCTCAGTGTTCTATCTACTGTTCATCTAGTTGCCCAATCCTTGATTACCTTCTACCTGAGCAGCTCCATACTGTTACATACATAGCCAGTACATATAACCCCCATTTGCCTAGCCCATGGTTAAGTGACAGGGTCACACAAGTAGGATGTACCAGAAGTCGGATTTGAACTCAGGACTTTCCAACTCCAGGCCTGCTCCACTCTTCACTCTGCCACCTATCTGCCTTCCCTCCTCCCTGCTCCATATTCTCACTTTTAGCCTTTCCCATCTAGCAGGCCACTTGCCTCTTCATTCACATCTTTCCCATACCTCCTTCCCTTACATGTTTCTCTGTCTTCTGTTGTTCTAGACTCCAGGATCTCCTATTCTGCCCACCAAACATCCAATGCCTTTCATGTTTCTTTTGCCCATTCTTTCCCATCCTCTTTGTCCCAGTCCACTTCTCTCCTCCATGCCCTCCTCCTTTTTCTCTTCCTCTCCTGTACTATTATAGATGGTATTGCTGAACAGCCCCAGACAGGAGTTGAAGGACACACAGTAAAGTGTGAAAAAGCAGAGGGGCTGGTTGCCAAGAGGACCCAGGCAGTTATTTTAATCATGTGGAACAGCCCCCTTTTCATGGAAAATTTTCTACTCCGACACCTGTGGCCATTAAAGGAGCCCTCAGCTCTATTCCACCCTGAGGTCAGGGGTGTCAGCCTCCCAGGCCCTGGAGAGCAGCCAGTTTAGGTAATTATTCCTGCTGCTTTTCCTCTCCTTCTTTCCCCTCCCACAAGCCTAGGGTGAGCACAGTGGGAGTAGTTATTTCTTGATTTCTGCCCTTAGCAATTGTTGGCAGGAATGTCTACGAGGCCACATCTTTCCATCTCCTTTCTTCCCTCCCTGCTTCCAGCAGTCATTTGAAAGTCAGGGAGCAAGATGAAGGAACTTCTTAGGTTATAGACATTCTTTTTCTTTTTCTCTGTCCCTATAATTCACATAATTCATATAAGTGCAACTCAGAGGCGGAAAGGATCTTAGAGATCCGCTAGTCCAATTTCTTCATTTTTCCTATAGTTCCCCAAAGCTGGAGCATTAAAAAGAACATAGAAGTAGAGGTCACAACCAAATTCATCATTTAAAAAGGAGAAATTGTCATCATGTTATAAATTCTGTCTTCAAAGCTATTCAGTTGTGAAACTGAATAGAATGGCATTTGGAGGAGCTAAATGTGAAACTCCATTCTTCTTTTGCTTCTTAGAAAAATTAGTCAGAGGACATCAAATATGTTTTAAAATGTTCTATTCACTTTATCAACACCTTCACTTTTATGGTTCAAGTTTCTTTAGCCTTAACTTAGTCTGGCCCAGATCAGGTTAATCCCAAACCATTCCAACTCACATCAGCCCAGTAAAGGTCCAGCTCAATTTAGATCAGATTAGTCCAGTTCAGCCCAATCCAGCCCAATTAAGTTTAGCTCATCCCGGCTCTATTCAACTCATTCCAGATCAGTCCAAACCATCTTAGCCCAGTCCAGACCAACTCATCCTGGCCCAGCCATTCTCAGTAACCCTAAATCAGCTCAGCACAGATAAATTCAGTGGAACTCCACTAACTCAATTTAACTAAACTCATCCCAAATCACATCATATCATTCTAATCCATCCCAATCTTCATCTCAGCCAAACTCATACCAATTAAACTCATCCCATATCAGATCAAATCAGTCTAGTCCAGTGATGGACAAACTACAGCCTGGGGGCCAGATGTGACCCCCTGAAATGTTCTATCTGGCAGTGGGACGTTATTCCTAATCTGACCAATACGATGAGTAGGATACAATACAATGAAACTTTGAAAGAGTTGCCTTAGAAACAGACTGACAAATGAGCATTTCCTTTCCTTTGGCCCCCTCTTTAAAAAGTTCACCCACTACTGGTCTAATCCATCCTAACAGTTCAGCCTAATCCAATTCATCCCAGCCACTCTCACATAAACTCAGCCAAAGTTAGAGGTCCATTCTAATAATTTCTCCTTATTTATTCATTTATTTTAGCTAGAAAAAGGGAAATCAGAGAGCTATGGAAATAGGTGAAATCAGAGAGGTGGAAATGACTTGGATAGGAACTGTTTTGTTGTTGGTTTTGTCCTCTGTACATGCTGATTTTCACAAATGGCTTATCCCACCTCATGCTTCCTATGATCAAATAGGAGTCACCTATTAGGATTAAGGAGATGAACAGTCCCTTTGGTGTCAAACTTTCTTTTTTCAAAATATTTCAGCTCTTAAGAAAGGGATAGATCTTTAAAAATTTCATTTTAAAATTCATTTCAAGTAGTGCAATTTGGTAATCATTTAAGACACTGTCCTTATTGCTGAGGGAGATATGAAAATAAATGACATGGCCCCTTATATTCCTGAACAGCTTCAATATGAAGGAGAATAAAAGTACATGAGAGAGGTACACAGTAAATGTTGTGGGAATTATTTGGAGGGAAGATTACATTTATCCCTCCTAAAAGACTGAGCAGGAAATAGCATTTAATCTGGGTAGTGATGGGCTGATTTTAGTAGGCAGAAATGAAACAACATGGTGGAAATGGTGGTGAAGGGAATGGGGGTATTATAAGTGTTTATTTGGAAGATGGAGAGGCTAGACATAAGGAATATTGGTAGAGAAATGTAATAGGGGGAAGAAAGCCCAGGATATGTTGGGAGTGGTAGCAGCAAGGGAATAAAATGTGGCTAGAGCTTTGAGTATGAAAAGAAGAGTAATGTTAGATAAGGTCATCAAAGAAGAGTTTCAAATTGTGAAGGGTATTGGATGCCAGGCTAAAGAGTTGAGACTTGAGTCAATTTGGAGACAATGACTTTTGAGCAGAGCAGCAACATGATCAGAGATCCACATTAGGAAAATCAATTGGGCAGGTGATATTTAGGATAGACTGGAGAGGAGAATAGAGAGGAGAGAATCCATCTTGTGGGACCAGAGAAAATGAAAAATAGCTGGTCACCATCTATTTAGTAATAACCCTTTAATGGTTCAAATGCCCCCTTGGCATTCTTTTTTGAATAGACACTTTTATCTAATCTTTTTGTTATTTGCATTGAGTTTCAAAGATCTTCAGAGCTCAAAGGACACAAGCACTGGGAGAAAACTAATAAGGATTCATTAAGCAACTCTGCACTGGTGATGCAAAGTCTGCAACTGATGATACAAAGAAACAAGTGAAATAATTGCTGCCCTCAAGATGCTCATCTTCTATTTTGAGAAGTATAGACTGACAAAGTTAATTTGGTGGAGAAGTCATTAGCTTCTTGGAGGTTCAGAAAAGACTTGTTGTAGAAGGTGATATTTGAACTGAAGTTGGAAGGAAACTAGGGAATCCAAAAGGTGGATGGCAAGAAACAGGAACATTCTAGGTATGGAAGACAGCATGGATATGGGAGATGGGATGCCATGTATGAAAAACTTCAGGACCTTTAGGTTATGATTGGAAGACACCTCATGTCAGAGTTCAAAGTTTTGGAGGTTAGAAGTTAGGAGTTCTAGTTTCAACTTCTCACTCTGACATTTAACATCTGGATGATGCATTCAACCTCAGTTTCTTTATGTGTAAGATAGGGATAGAAAGATTTGTACTAGCTACTTCTCAGCATTGTTGTGAAGGAAATGCTATGTAAAGCAGTACACAGATCTGAGTTATCATAAGCTATTCTCGTATGTTACAATGGAAAGAGAACAACTGGGAGATTCAGGACCCTCTAAATTATTTAGTTTATTCCCATGCTTCTGGGTAGGATGGCATCAATAATAGTTGCTAAGTTCCTTATTTATTTTCTTTTTCTTCTTAAATAAGTTTTATTGATGCCTTTTGTTTTTATATAGATTATTTCTAGATATTAACAATCATTCTCTACTTAGAATCAAACCTTCCCTTATAACAAAAAAAAGGTAATTAAGAACATTGTGTCTCACAATGAGTGTGAAATTTTGCCTGAGTAGTATCTTGGCATTCTCATAATCTATTCTGTCATACAATTATAGTTTTTAAAATTTTTTAATTTTTTTGTTATTCTAAACTTGACAAACATAAATATAAATATTTCTATAGACAAAGAACAGAAAAGGATTGTATATGAAATGGAGAATTTCATTATGTACAGTTCATTTAAAATATAAATATGTACATATAAACATGTATATTTACATAGTATATGTATTTATATATATGTAGAGTATATATGTGTGTGTATACATACTAAATTCAAGTTAATTCCAAAGCTTTTTTATTTATATGCATTACCCTCTGAACTCCCTTATGATCTCTCTCTTTTAAAAAACTCTTATCTTTCATCTTAGAATCAATACTGCATATTGGTTCTAAGACAGAAGAGTGATAAGGACTAGGCAGCTGGAGGTTAAGTGATTTGCCCACAATCATACAGCTATATAGTATCTGAGGCCAGATCTGAACCTAGGACCTCCCATCTCTATACCTGGCTCTGAATCCACTGAGCCACCTAGCTGACTTGTGTGATCTTTTTTACATATATATATATATAGACATATATATATGTCTATATATATATATTTTTTTTCTTTCATTCAAGCTCTTTCCACCCAGTTCTTTAATTTTGGCATTAATACCACTGGCTTCTTTCTTCCTTTAAATTCTAACCCCTCCCCTCCAAAAAAATTCCCTTGAAACAAGCTACCATAAACTAGCAAAACAAACCCCAAATACCCCAAAATGTATGTCTCATTCTACATGTCAGCCCATTACCTCTCTGTCAAGAGGTATGAAGCATGCTTCATTATTAATCTTTGGGAATCTTCATTGGTCATTACATTGATCAGAGTACTTAAGTTTTTCAAAATTATTTTTCTTTACAATGTTTTAATCATGGCGTAAATTATTCCCTTGGCTTTGCTCATTTCATTTAGCATCAATTAATACAAATCTTTCCAGAGGTTTTTTTGAAGCTATTTCTTAATTATTTCTTATAATATCATAATATTCTATTACTTTCATTATGCCATCATTTGTTCACTTAATCTTTAGTTGACAGATAGCCCCTGAGTTTTCAGTGCTTTACTATGACTGGTTTCCTTCAAGTCTCATCTAAAATCTTACCTTCTAGGGTTCCAGGCTAAGATGGTTACATTGTAAAAGGAACTTCATGACTCTCTCTACTACTGATCACAACAAAGTATCTCAAAAGGACAAAAATCAAAATCAGACAAGTGAAGGGGCTCTGCCACAGAGCACAGCCTTGAAGGTAGGTAAGGTTTGGGCATTTCCATGTTATAAGGGGGTAAAATCACATCTATCAAAGCATGAGCTGATCACCCCTCTCCCACACCACCTACCTCCAGCGTCCAGGGGGTGGGGATGTCAGGGCAATCTCTAAATTCTCCAGGGGTCAGATGAGGCCACCAGTCTTACTCCTGAGCACAGTGTAAAGCTTTGGTGGTGAGACTTGAGACCAGAGTCTGAAAAGCACAGAGCGCAAGATTGGCACAACAGACTCGGTGGAGACTGGAAAAATAGCCTCAGGACAAAAACCTCTCTGTACTAGAGCTGCCTGCCCTCTTCACTCAGACTTCTGACTGAGAAGGAAAGATAAAACTAATACAGCAATGGCCATCAACACCCAAGAACCTCAATCCACAAGGACCCCCCCCCAAAAAAATACAACAGAAAAAGTCTCTGACATTGGATAACTTCTATGAAGAAAAGGAGGAGAGTACAGAAGTGACAGCAAAGAGCGACAAACAAGCAAACAAAACCAAAACCAAACTCTCCAAAAAAAAATGGAAATAAGTCACAGGTTCTTGAAGAACTCAAAATGGAGTTCAAGAACCAAGTAAGAAAGATAGAAGAAACTTGGAACGAAAGGTGGGAAATAGAAATGCAAGTAATTAAAAATGAAAATAACAGTTTAAAAGATAAAATATTCCACTTGGAAAAAGAAACACAGAAATCACATGAAGTAATAAGCAAATTGGAGACCAGAATTAACCAGCTGGAAGCCATGAAAAGCAGATTGGAGCAAACCAAAAAGGAAAATCAAAAGATCATAGCTGAAAACCAGTCTTTAAAGACTAGAATTGGTCAAGTAGAAGCTAATGATCTCACAATGAGCAAGAAAAAAATAGAAGGAAATATGAAATATCTCATTGGAAAAATTACTGACCTAGAAAACAGGTCCTGGAGAGACAATTTGAGAATCATTGATATACCTGAAAAACCTAGAAAAAATAAAAGTCTTGACATCATATCACAAGAAATTATCCAAGAAAACTGCCCTGATATTCTTGAACAAGAGGGCAAAATAGACATTGAAAGAGTCCATAGATCACCCTCTACATTAAATCCTCAAAAGACAATCCCCAGGAATGTAATTGCCAAATTTAAGAGCTTCTAAGCCAAGGAGAAAATATTGTAAGAAGCCAGTGTGGATTTTAAAATTGATATTCAATATCTCCAAAAGTATAATACTTATAGAGATTTATTAATATTTAACTAGAGAACGCAGAGAACACAGAGAACATTCCCCACTCACTTCACGTGGAAGAGAGAGGGAGTGGCTAAGCAAACCCAAACTATATACAGACCATGTAATGATGTATGTATATGAAAGGCAAAAGGAATTGTCGGTAATACAGAAAGGATTTTCCAACTATATACCTGAAAGAGACAATTCAGATATCAAGGAGTCCCACTCAGGATTACACAGCATTTGGCAGCTTTCATGTTAAAGGATTTGGAATATGATATTCAGAAAGGCAAGAGAATTGGGTCTACAACCAAGGGTCACCTGCCCATCAAAACTGACTACGTACTTCCAGGTGAAAGTATGAGCATTTAATGAAATAGAAGATTTCCAATATTTATAAAGAAAAGACCAGAACTAAATGGAAAACTTGATGTCCAAATACAAAATTCAAGAGAAACATGAAAAGCTAAATAAGAAAGAGGGGGTAAAATTTTAAGGGCTTCAGTAAGGTCAACTTGTTTATATTTCTATATGGAAAATGAAATTTGTAACTCTCAAAAATTGTTTTCACTATCATAGTAGATAGAAGGTAGGTAGAGATGGGGTTATAAGCAGTTTAAGATGATATATTTTTTAAAAGGGGGGGTGGGATAGAAGATGGCACCAAGAGAAACATGAAGAAAGAAGAAAAATAGGATAAATTTTACCACATACAGAGGCCCAGGGGAGGGGGAGGGAAAGAATACTCTTATAAGAAGGAGAAAAAGAGAATGCTAATAGGTAATACTTAAACCTTACTCTCACTAGAATCAATTTTTAGAGGGAAGAACATCTAGATCCATTGGGGGTATAGAATTCTATCTTACCCTACAGGGAAGTAGAGAAGGAAAAACCAAGATGGGGAGAGGGGTGGGAGTACCAAAAGGGAGGAGAGAATTTAATAGACCTTAAAGAAAAATATGAGAGGAATAAGAAGGGAGGGTGTGGGAAGGGAAATAAAGTAAGAGTGGGGATTAGGGGGACTGATTTTAAAAAATCAAGTCATTCCCCAATTGATAAATGGTCAAGGGACATGAATAAGTAGTTTCCAGATGAAGAAATCAAAATTATAAATAAACACAAGAAAAAGTGTTCTAAATATCTCACAATTAGAGAAATGCAACTCAAAAAACTCTGAGGTACCACCTCACACCTAGGAGATTGGCTAATATGACAGCAAAGGAAAATAATGAATTTTGGAGAGGATGTGGCAAAATTGAGACACTAATGCACTGCTAGTGGAGTTGTGAATTGATTCAACCATTCTGGAAGGCAATTTGGAACTATACCCAAAGGGCTTTAAATGACTTCCTGCCCTTTAATCCAGCCATACCACTGCTGAGTCTGTACCTCAAAGAGATAATAAGGGAAAAGACTTGTACAAAAATATTTATAGCCTCACTCTTTGTGGTGGTAAAAAATTGGAAAATGAGGGAATGCCCTTCAATTGGGGAATGGCTGAACAAATTGTGGTATCGGTTGAAGATAGAATACTATTGTGCTCAAAGGAACAATGAACTGGAGGAATTCCATATGAACTGGAATGACCTCCAGGAATTGATGCAGAGTGAAAGAAGTAGAACCAGGAGAACTTTATACACAGAGATTGATACACTGTGGCACAATCAAATGTAATGGGCTTCTCTATCAGCAACAATTCAATGATCCAGGACAATTCTGAGGGACTTGTGAGAAAGAACACTATCCACATCCAGAGAAAGAACTGAGGGAGTAGAAACCCAGAAGAAAAACAACTGCTTTATCACATGGTTCAATGGGGATATGATTGGGGATCTAGACTCTAAAGGATCATTCTAGTGCAAATATTATTAATATGGAAATAGGACCAGATCAATGACACATGTAAAACCCAATGGAACTGCTCGTTGACTAAGGGGAAGGTAGGGAGAGAGAGGAGGGAAAGAACATGAATGATGCAACCATGGAAAAATATTCTAAATTAATTAATTGAATAAATAAATAAATAAATAAATGAAATATTACCTTCTACAAGAAGGCTTTCTCATTCTCAGTCCCCCTTAATGTTTAATCTCTTCCTTCTGAGATTTTCTTCAATTTATCATCTATATCTATGCTCACTTCACTCTGGAGAGCAATTTGAAACTATGCCCAAAGAACTATAAGAGGGTATACTCTTTGATACAGCAATACCCACTACTGGGTCTGTATCCCAAAGAAATAAAATGAAAAGAAAAAGTACTTACATATGCAAAAATATTTATGGCAACTCTTTTTGTGGTAAAAAAAAGAATAGGACACTAAGGGGATGTCCATCAACTCCTTCAACAATCCATTAATGTCCCATTTTCCCACATCTCCTCTAATATTTATTATTTTCCTTTTCTGTCATGTAAGCCAATCTCCTATGTGGAATATTGGACTACCTGAAAGTCATGATCAAGAGAAGTGATTACTATTTCAATTAGTTTTTTACTTGATTCTCTAGAATTCACCAATATACCCCTCTAGCACTCAAAATGAGGTGGTCAGATCCTTTTTGTCTTGACTTTGATTTCTTAGGTTCCTGCTAGTGGATTCTACATCTCTGGAATACAATTTCATTTGGAGCACTGGCAGACATCAGTGTCCCTGGTCAGAGTTGTAGCAGGATGTTGATGAATTCTTTTTTGGTGTTTGGCCCACCTTTCTCTCTTTCTAGTATTGATTTTTTAGCTACTCAGTTCAACTTCCTTATAATGATCTTTTCATTTACATTGCTGCATCCAGGTGCAATCCATCTTTTGGTTCTTCTTCAGAATGAAATCACTATATAAGTTCATAGAGATGCTCTCTGAGTTTCTCATATTTATTATTTCTTACTGAATAACAATGTTCTTTTTTATTTATATATCATAGTTTGTTCAGCCATTCCCCAAATTAATAGGAACCCACTTTACTTCTGCTTTTTTTTAACAACAAAAAAATATGTCTACAAATGTGTTAGTGTATATTGGATCTTTGTTTCTATTCTTGTTTCTCAGGAAACTTCACAGCTGGATCATTTCCTGGTTGGATCAGTTGCATTGGTTTTTTAGGGAAGAGTCAAAAGACTTAGCATGTAATTGAGTCCTCTAATAGCTGGGCCAAATGACTCAGAGATAGAATCAATGAATTGTGGAAGAGAAGAGGAATATGGAGCCTCTCACTGAGCTCACAAAAGAATGAGCATCTTTGTACCTTGGGAAGGGGCATCTGGTCCTGAGGTTCCTAAACTCAAGCTTCTTAGGGCAAATGGAAAAAGATTCTCAGCTTATTCTAGGTTGTACTTTGAAGCAGGAGTTTAGTTAGATATTAAAAAACAGACTGGAATTTCACTATGATGTCCTCCCCAGCGTCATACTATTACAAACAAAATCTTATTAGAACAAAGTATAATTTACACTAATAAGTCTCCTTGGTTTGAGGTGGATGCCTTCCACGAATGCCTGCTCTTCATATATTTGCAAATTGAAATCCTAGCCATCCTTAAATTCCAGCTCAAAGGTTGCCTCTTGCAACCATAATACCTTCCCAGATCTTCTCTAGTAAGAATATTCTTTATCTTTCTGCTCTCTGAAAATACTGGCTTTGTGCTTCTCATCGGGCATTTGTACACAGATTGACAAGAAAAGGTGGTATGTGATGCCATTCATCTCCTTAAGTAGATAACAAACAATTGAAGGCAAGAATATATCTTATCATGATTATAAAAATTCAGGCCCTTTCTCACAACAGACACCTAATAAATATTTGCTGAATGAATATTTTATGCAGGATTATAACAAGTAGAATAATAATGTTGTTTAGTCATTTTTCAGATGTGTTTGACTCTTCATGGTTTCCTTTAGGATTTTCTTGGCAAAAATACTAGAATGGTTTGTTATTTCCTTCTCTAGCTTATTTTATAGAAGAGGAAGCTGAGGCACACAGGGTTACACAACTAGTAAGTGTTTGAGGCTAGATTTGAACTCACGAGGATGAGTTTTCCTGGTTTGAGGTCTGACACTCTATCCTCTGTGCTCCCCCTATTATAATAAGAAGGTCTCAATATATTTCCTGCTAGTGAAGCTTATATTAATAGTTTACATCTCTCTATAGCACATTAAAGTTTGTAAAGTGTAGTTGTTTTTTTTTTCAAAAACCCTTTGAGGGAGAAAGTACAAGTATTATGATTTCCATTTTATAAGAAAATTGAGGCTCAGATAATTAAGGTCACATAGTAAACAGCAGAGGAAGGGTTCTGACAAAGGTCTCTTGACTCCAAGTCCAACACAGCTTTTCCTGTGGTTATTTGTTTCCCTTTTAGGCAAGTTCTTGAATCTGTTTCTTAAGAGTTTGTCAAAGTCTACCTTAAATTTCCATCCCTTTCTCCTCTATCCAGGTGTCGTCACTTATCCCGTCTGAGTGGGTGCTTTGGGCTGCCCCTAACCTGATGATGTTATTTCCTGTTTGAATGTGCTTAAATACTATAAGAAGACTCTTATTGGATTACAACTTTTCCTAGGTATAGGGTACACTTTACTGGATTCCCACTGTGGACTAATCAATCCACAAGTAATCTATTAGGCACCAATATCTGCCAGGCCATGCATTAGGGATACAAAGACAAAAATGAAAAAAATCCTGCCCTCAAGGAGTTTATAGTCTAGAGAGATAAATACTGTGTGGAGGGTTCATCTGTATAATTGGTGCAGAATCTTAATCACTACTCTTCTTTGACCTCTGGTGGACATCAAGTACCGGCTATTCCTCAACCTTTGGTTCATCTGCCTTGCCTTTTAATTGACTATCTGCTTTGGTAATCATCTGGCTCTCTTTGTTCTCTTACTTGTCCAGCATGTTCAGTACAACATTCAGCATCTAGATGTTTAAGGAATATTCTTTCCTTGTCCTGCACTATTGCCATAGCTACTGAGTCATGTAAGCCTTATTTCTTGTTATTTAGAAATAATGTTTTTGATTTATGTGCGTGTTCTCTGTTCTCAAAACCAGAAGGTCACAAAAGCATGCTAACTTGATCCACTTCAAGTTTATGTTACGTAGTCTCAACTGGACACTCATTGCAGCAAAGTGACCCTTTTAACTCACCCTAATCAATTCACTATTCCACTCATGACCACATATTTTCTAAACCTTTTCTTCTTTCTCAAATCCCTCATAGCTTCTCTGATCACCACCCTGTAAGCTGGGAATCTTGCCTTATATTTTACTGAAAAAATTCGAAGCCATTTGCAGAGGCTCTTTTTCCCCCCATTCCTCATCTCACATCACACTGATGCTTTCCTCCACAATTTCCATCCTCACTCCTATTTAACATGAAGAAGAAGCTTTTCTCCTGAGATATCCCTATAATTTCAATCTCTCCCTCTCTACTGGCTCATTTCCTACTGCCAATGAAAATGCCCTTATCTCTATCCTAAAATAACTCGTTTGATCCTTCTATCTCTGCTAATTATTATCCCATAGCTCTTCTGTCCTTTGCAGTTAAACTCCCAGAAAAGGCTATCTGCAATAGGGGGTTTGACTTTCTCTCCTCTTACTCTTCTGCACCCCTTAACAATCTAATTCCATCAAAACTACTCTCTCCAAAGTTATTAATGATCTCTTAGTTGCTGAATCCAATAGCTTTTTCTCATTCTCCTTGACCTCACTACAGCTTTTGACACTGCTGATCACTCAATTCTCTCTAGGTTTTCAGGACACCACATGCTCCTGGTTCTTTTCCTATCTGTCTGACTGGTTTTTCTATGTCTCTTTTGCTAGATCTTCCTCCAGATTATTGCCTCAAATGATAGATGTTCCCCCAAGATTCCATCCTGAGTCTTCTCTTCTCCCTACATTGCTAGGTAATCTCATCAGTTCCCTGGTACTTAATTAACATCTCTAAATTTATGATTCTTAAATCTATCTTTCTGGGGGCATTTGGTGGCTCAGCGGATTGAGAGCCAAGCCTAGAGACAGGTGGTCCTGGGTTCAAATCTAGGCTCACACTTCCTAGCTATGTAGCCCTGTGCAAGTCACATGACACCCATTGCCTACCCCTTACCACTCATCTGCCTTAGAACCAACATACAGTATTGATTCTAAGATGGAAGGTAAAGGTAAAAAAAAAAATTAAATCTACCTTTCCCTCCCTAATCTCTCTAATGACCTCCAGTCTTGAGTCTCCAACTACTTTTTGGACATCTTGAATTAGATGTCCAGTAGATAGCTTAAACTCAATGTGGTCAAAACAGAATTCATTATCTTTTGCTTGAAACTCTACCCTACTCCTACCTTCCCTATTACTGTAGAGAGCAACATTCTCCTCCTAGTCAGATAATAGTACCTCTCAATTCAATAAACTCCAGTGGCTTCTTATTGCTTTGAGGAGCGAATACAAAATGTTCTATTTGGCATTCAAAGCCCTTCATAAACTAGTTCCTTCCTACCTTTCCAGTAGGGCAGCTAGATGGTGCAGTGAATAGTGTACAAGGTCTGGAGTCAGGAAGACCCAAGTGCAAATCTGGCCTCAGATACTTACTAGCTGCATGACTCTGGGCAAATCACTTAACCCTGTCTGCCTCAGTTCTACATCTGTAAAATAAATTGGAGAAGGAAAAGGTAAATCACTCTAGCATTTTTGCCAAGAAAGCCTCAAATAGTGGCAGCTGGGTAGCTCAGTGGATTGAGAGTCAGGCCTAGAGAAGGGAGGTCCTAGGTTCAAATCTGGCCTCAGACACTTCCCAGCTGTGTGACCCTGGGCAAATCACTTGACCCCCATTGCCCACCCTTACCACTCTTCCACCTAGGAGCCAATACACAGAAGTTAAGGGTTTAAAAATAAAAAAATAAAGAAAACCTCAAATAGGGTCACCAAGAATTGAACACAACTGAAACAACTACATTCATCTTTTTTTTTTTTTTAACTGAGCTTTGGTTCCAAGGCAGAAGAAAATTAATGGCTAGGCAATTGGTGTTAAATGATTTGTCCAGAGTCACCCAGCTATGAAATGTCTGAGGCCAGATTTGAACCCATGTCCTCCTAACTCCACACCTAGCACTCTATCCCATGAGCAACCTAGCTGTCCTACAAATTCCAGTCTTCTTATACTTTATTCCTTAACATGTATTCTTCATACTCCTCAATCCAGGAACATTGGTCTTCTGGCTCTTCCATGAACAAGACATTTCATCTCTCCATTCCAGGCATTTTCTCTTACTATCTCCCATGCCTGGAATAAGCATCTTCCTCCACTCCAACTTCCTGATTTCCTTTAAATCCCAATTAAAATCATGCCTTCTATAGAAAGCCTTCTTTATCCTTCTCAATTCCATTGCGTTCCCTCTTTTAATAATTTTCTATTTATCCTCTAAATGGCTTTCTTTTCATGTATTTGTTGCATACTTTCTCCTCCATTAGACCGTAAACTTCTTGAGAGGAGTCTTTTGTCTCTTTTTTGTATCCCCCATGCTTAGAATAGTGCCTGGCACATCGTGGGCACTTGATAACAGTTTATTGATTATTGATTGATTCAGAAAGCACTTAAAAATGCTTTATTAATTTATTCTGGCCCAATATGTCAGAAAGGATAAAAGAAGGTCCTCCCAAGTCCTGGAAAAGTTGATCAGTCTTTTAAACACACATGGAAGGAGAAATTTTTTTGGCAAAGGTCCATTGGAAATAATGTTAATATCACTGAGAACTGATGCTGCATTAAAACTATTTTTCTTTGTGACCTTCTTAATTCTAAACTAAAGCATATGAGGAACTAAAGCTTACAAATTGAAAATCATTCAGGAAGTCACTAGTAGAGACAAATTTGGGAGTAAAGACCAATCTCTCACCTCTACCCACACAAATAGTTCGTATTTATCTCTAAGATTTACAGAACATTTTACATACAATCTCTTATTTGATGATAGATTTCAGAGGATGAGGACCACCCCTTTCTAATGGCTCACTCTCTTCAATACTTCCTGGCTAGTTTCTCTTAAGACACTTATGACCTTCCTCGTCAAAGGGTAAACTATCTTGTCTTTCTTCATTGTATGGCCTAAATTACTCCCCTTTAAAGCTGACCTATTCTAGGAAGTCTTCCTGGAATGGACCAAAATAAATTTCAGACACATCTAAATTCAATCTAGCTAACTTATTCCACTCCACCTGTCTCTTTATTCATGGCTCCAGCAGGCTTATGTAAATTGTCTCATGAGATAAACTAGAGTTTAATAGAGATAACTAAAGTCTCTCCTATATGAACACAAATCAGAGGATATCTTGATCCCACAAGAATTACAATCCCAGGTGACCCAAAAGGCAATGAAAAGATATGTAGTAGTAAAGGAGCATAGTAACCCAGTATTCAAAAAGGCCAAAGATCCAGGCTTTTTGAAGAAGAACTCACTAACTGACAAAAACTGCTAGGAAAACTGGAAAACAGTATGGCAGAAACTAGGCATAGACCAATGTCTTACATCATATACCAAGAAAAAAATCAGAACAGATATGTGATCTTGAAATAAAGGGTGATACCACAAATAAATTAGGGGAACATAGAATAGTTTACCTCTCAGATCTATGGAAAAGTGAAGAATTTATGATCAAACAAAATATAAGAGCATTATAAGAGGTAAAATGGATAATTTTTATTAAATTAAAATGTTTTTTGTGCAAACAAAACCAATACAACCAAGATTAGGAGGGAAATAAATAACCAGAGGAAAAATTTTATAGCAAGTATCTATGACAAAGGCCTCATTTCTCAAATATTTAAAGAACTGAGGCAAATGTATAAGAATACAAGTTATTTTCCACCTGATAAATGGTCAAGGGATAGGAACAGGCAGTTCTCAGATGAAGAAAACAAAATCTTCTATAGTCATATGAAAAAATACTCCAAATCACTATTGATTAGAGAAATAGGAATTAAAACAGCTCTGAGATACCACATCACACCTATCAGATTGGCTAATGTGACAAAAAAGAAAAATGATAAATGCTGGAGGGGATGTGAAAAATTGGAACACTAATATACTGTTTGTATAGCTGTGAACTGATACAACTATTCTGGAAATCAATTTGGAACCATGCCCAAAGGGCTATAAAAGGGTATAACCTTTGATTTAGCAATAACACTACTAGGTTTGTGCCCCAAAGAGATCATAGATAATGGGAAAGGATCAACATATACAAAAATGTTATATCAGTTCTCTTTGTAGTGGCAAAAAGATTGGAAACCAAAGGGATGTCCATCAACTGGAGATGGATGAACAAGTTGCGGTATGGTCGTATATGAATATGGTTGTAATAGAATACCATTGTGCCATAAAAAACAATGAATGGAATATGGGCAGCTGGGTAGCTCAGTGGATTGAGAGCCAGGCCTAGAGACTGGAGGTCCTAGGTTCAAATCTGGCCTCAGACACTTCCCAGCTGTGTGACCCTGGGCAAGTCACTTGACCCCCATTGCCTACCCTTACCACTCTTCCACCTATAAGTCAATACACAGAAGTTAAGGGTTTAAAATAAAAAAAAAATGAATGGGATGATTTCAGAAAAACTTGGAAAGCTTGTATGAACTGATGCAAAGTGAAGTGAGCAGATTTAGGAAGACATTATATGCAGTAACAGAAATATTATAAGATGATCATTTGTGAAGGATTAAACTATTATCAGAAATGCAAAGACCCAAGACAACCCCAAGACAACAATTCAACTCATGATGAAAAATGCTATCCACAACCGTAGGAGGAACTGTCAGAGTATAAATGTAAGTTGAACCATACTTTTTCTTGCCTTACTCCCTTCATGAGTTTTTTTCTTACATGTGCTATATAGGTCTTCTTTCATGACATTAGGAATATGGAAATTTGTATTGTGTGTCAAAACTAGAATAACCTATATCAGATTCTTTACCATCTAGGGAGGTGGTAGAGGAGCAGAGGGCAAAAGAAGGAAGGAAGAAAATTTGGATTGCAAAAAGTTGGAAAACAATTGTTTAAAAATTGTTTCTACATGTAATTGAAAAAAAGAAAAGTTTACTGGGGAAAAAAAGATACAAAGAGGTGAGCAGCTAGGTGGCCAAGTGGATATAGAGCCAAGCCTAAGATGAGAAGTCCTGAGTTCAGATTTGATTTCAGATACTTCTTGGTGACCCTGGGCAAGTCACTTAACAATAATAACCTAGTGCTTACCACTCTTCTTCCTTGAAACAGATACATAGTATTGATTCTAAGATTGAAGATTAGTATTTAAATATATGTATATATCTATATCTATATCTATATCTATATCTATATCTATATCTATATCTATTTCTGGATGATACCAGCAGGCTGGTTACTAGTTACCAGTAATGTTACCAGTAATGACGTCAGCACTTAATATTTCTAAAATAGATTATTGAGGGTATATGCTGTGTGATTAAAAAAGAGAATGGATTGGTCTTGTCAAGATAGCAAAAGATAATGGGCTTCCACTGATATTCAAAAGATATCCTGACTCTTATCAGCTTCATTATACATTACTCCCTTCCTAAATTCAATGGTTAATCAACAAGGATTCAATCTGGCCTTCTCACTATTTTTCAAACATAACATTTCATTCTCTAGCTGCAAGCTTCTTACTGGCCATCTCCCATGCCTGGAATACATTCCTCCTTCATCCCTACCTCTTAGAATTTTTCATTGCCTTTGATACTCAGATCCAATAACATCTCATTTGCCAGTACCCCACACCAAAAAAAAAAAAAAAAAAAGCATCCTATATCTATTTTGCATATATTTTATATACAATATGCACACACACACACATATATATATATACATACATATATTTATATATGAGTAGGATTGATCTCTGAATCCATTGAGTTTCATGGCATCTTACAGGAGGTACCCAGACCAGGGAGCCCACCTGAGCAATCTGCCCATCAGAGACATGATGTCTAGGGGATAGATATCAGTGTGAGAAAACCAAGAGAAGAGAAAGGACAAAAGGGCCTTGCAGCACTAGAGGCTTGAGTTGCCTTTCACTCATATATCCTGTGCAACTGCACAATAATTCCATACAACCATAAAATGGGAATTTCAGTGTCTGTGAGTTTCCTCGGCCCCCCAACCTAGTCACATAACCAGTCCTGCTAGGATAGGTTAGTTGGTGTGAGGGAAGTGGTGCCAGAACCTTTAAATTCTATGTAAATGGGAGCTAGTCACTCATTCATAGTGGCTAATACAGGCCATGCACCTTAAGGGACTTCACTCCACGTTTGCTGTTACATGGATGGTCTGACTTGTTCTGGAGCGCCTAGAACATTATGAACTCTCAAAAAGCAATGCCATTTATACTCATTACCCTTTTCGTAAAATGGACCCAATGATCTATATTTTGTTCTCCCTTAGAAGAATATTGGAAAACGATTAGAGTCATTTAAAGAACAAAAAACGCCAATTAAGTGACTAAACTTTCGGTAGGCACTTTAGGAGCTCTGAGGAAAGACCCAGTCCCCACCATTAAGAACCAACTGAGGAGATAAGCCATCCATCCAGTACCTGGCACATTGTAAGCATTTAATAAATGCTTGTTGACTGATTGATTTGATAGCAATGCAAATGGCGATGGAAATTTTGGTGAGAAGATAACGCCTTAAAATGCCTTGATGACAGAGTAATACAGAAATTCCAAGTATGCTCTTAACCCTGAGACTCATTTCCTCCTATCCCAAAACGTGAAGGAAGTTCCCTGCTTGACTTACATCTAATGCTCTTCTAGGGCACTGTAGGAACCCCAGAGAAGAACAAAAGTGCTGGCACCCAGAGATTCAAACCAGGCTTATAAAACAACCATCTCAACTTGTGTTGGACCTAAGTGCTGCTGGGGGGGAGGGAGGAGGCAGGTCAGAGAAAGAACAGGTCAGCGTCAGGGACTGGCTGGGAATTCTACTCCCCACTACCCTTTGGGAGGAGGGAAGGGGTCAATTCTCATGAGAATCCTGATAAATGGGCTCTTCCGGGCCCCTCCCCCTCCCCCAATGAGATGAGCTACTCAAGTGCTGAAGCAAAAACCACTTCTAAGCCAGGCATTACATCAACATTTCAGCTGATAAGGGGATGCACAATGGAGTGTTAGACTAATAGAAAAACATTGCTGGATAAGGCCGGCTCCTGATAGCCCAGGTTGATGTAAAATGCCATTGTCTGTCCCCCTGTCAGCTGAGTCAGAGGGTGATAGAGGATTCTAGCAGTAACAGGCAACTGTGGGGTCAAAATGCAGGCCCAGTCAGCAAAGAGCAAGCAGAGTAGGAATTGGGAACCCCTACACCCACCCCCCCCCAGCTCCCAGGAAATTCAGTTGTACCCAACAGGATTGGCAATTGTCTAGGAGGGAGGTCCAACGGGAAAATAATGTCTGATTTAGTAAATTGTCCCTAGAAAACACAAAATGAATTTCAGAGTAAGGGTCCTATTGCAGGCCTCTGTGATTTTAGGCTCCAGATGCCACGTGAGTAAAAGAAGGAAGCCCGTGAGATTTGGGCAATGGATCTTGGGAAGCAGGAAAGTGATACATCCTGGTGTTGGCAGCAGGAACTCAGGATTCATCCTTGGTTCTGCTCATTCACTGAATAGATGCCCCCAGGAAAATAATTTCCTCTTCTGCTGCCTCATTATAACTTCAGCTTTTGATGGCTAGTGGGGCCTTTGGAGAGAAAAGGGCAGATGGGACAGGTTAGATTAGGTAAAGTTAGTCTGAAAAGGAACCAGTTGGGGATGTAAACAAAAATATTTGACTAATTATTTAGATTATTAGTCAGTGAAAACTTCTTAGAGGATTAACTGAGTTCTTCAGTTCTTCTACAGTGTCTATCCTCATTTTAAATAACCTCCTGAATAGAATTCCCAATTTAAAACACTTGAGTAGGAAATAGATCCAGCCTCATTTAGTCCCCAATCATCTTCTTGTCTCACTCTCATGGTCAACTCTGGCCCCATACTCTTTTCACTGATACCGTGTCTATTCATTTGTAAGCAAGGGCCATTTCTTGATTTTCTCTAGCTCCTAGCACAGTGTTCTACATGCAGTAGGTACTTAATAAATATTTGTTGAATGAATGAAATGAAAGTTTTATTGATTCTACTCCCACCACATCCTCACCTTTTCATTCAAATGACCATCACTCTGATTCTGTTCCTTATCATCTCTTGCCTTCACTATCTTAACAGTCTCCTCATTTATGTCCCTGATACCAGTCTCATCTTTCTAATTCATTCTTCATACAACTACTAAACTAATATTCCTTAAGTGTAAATGCTACTCTTCCCAATGAACTTCAAAGTTCCTCCTTCCTGTCTCTAGGATAAAATACCACAATCCTTTGTTTGACATTTAAAGCCCTTTATAATCTGACTCCAAACTACCAAACCGAGTGCTTGCTTTGGCAGCACAAATACAAACTACCAGACTGATTTCCTATTATTCCTCTTAATGTCCCATGTGTTCCAGGCAAAGTGAATATATAATTTTAATGAGAAAATAAGGCTTTATTTAAATATAATGTAACTGTAACATAGAAATATCAAGTAGATGAGCATGATCTTTTTACTGATCCTCTCAGCTATCGATCCCTTCTAGAGATTGTCTTACTCCCATGCCTTTGTTGAACTAAATGGAGTGCTTCTGACCTTGATCTTGTTTTGGACTCTGGCTCTTTTCTCTCTGTGTCACTATCCATCCCTAATTCTTTTTTTTTTTTTTTTAATTTTTTTTAAAATTTTAAACCCTTAACTTCTGTGTATTGACTTATAGGTGGAAGAGTGGTAAGGGTAGGCAATGGGGGTCAAGTGACTTGCCCAGGGTCACACAGCTGGGAAATGTCTGAGGCTGGATTTGAACCTAGGACCTCCCGTCTCTAGGCCTGGCTCTCAATCCACTGAGCTACCTAGCTGCCCTCCTAATTCTTTTTTTAAAAAATTATTCATTTATTTAGAATATTTTTCCATGGTTACATGATTCATATTATTTCCCTCCCTTCTTTCCTCCCCCTTCCCTGAGCAGATGATCAATTCCACTGGGTTATACATGTGTCATTGTTCAAAACCTATTTCCATATTATTAATATTTGCAACAAAATGATCATTTAAAGTCAAAATCCCCAATCATATCTTCATCGAGCCATGCGATTGAGCAGTTCTTTTTCTTCTGCATTTCTGTTCCCACAGTTCTTTCTCTGGATGAGGATAGCATTCTTTCTCATAAGTCCTTCAAAATTGCCCTGGATCATTGCATTGCTACTAGTAGAAAAGTTCATTACATTTGATTGTGCCATAATATTTCAGTTTCTGTGTACAGTGTTCTCCTGGTTCTGCTCCTTTCCCTCTGTATCAAGTCCTGGAGTTCTTTTCAGTTCACATGGAATTCCTCCAGTTCATCATTCCTTTAAGCACAATAGTATTCCATCACCATCAGATACCATAATTTGTTCAGCCATTCCCCAATCGAAAGAGACCCCCTTATTTTCCAATTTTTTGACACCACAAAGAGTAGGGCTATAAATATTTTTGTACATGTATTTTTCCTTATTATCTCTTTTGGGTACAAAGCCAGCAGTGATATTGCTGGATCGAAGGGTAGGCAGTCTTTTAAAGCCCTTTGGGCATAGTTCCAAATAGCCCAAAATAGTTGGATCAATTCACAACTTCACCAGCAGTATATTAGTGTCCAAATTTTGCCACAACCCTTCCAACATTTATTATTTTCCTTTATTGTCATATTGGCCAATCTGCTAAGTGTGAGGTGGTACCTCAATTTTGATTTGCATTTCTCTAATTGTGAGAGATTTAGAACACTTTTTCATGTGTTTATTGTTAGTTTTGATTTCTTTATCTGAAAACTGTCTATTCATGTCCCTCGACCATTTATCAATTGGAGAATGACTTGATTTTTTGTGCAATTGACTTAGCTCCTTATAAATTTGAGAAATTCGACCTTTGTTACAAGTTTTTATTATAAATTTTTTTCCTAATTTGTTGCTTCCCTTCTAATTTTGTTTGCATTGGTTTTGTTTGTATGAAATCTTTTTAATTTAATGTAATCAAAATTATTCATTTCACATTTTGTAATATTCTCTTTTTATTGCTTGGTCTTAAATCCTTTCCTTTCCTCCATCCCTAATTCTTAGTTCAAGCTGCCTTGAAGCCACAGAATTCAATGTTTAAAGATCACATAAGAAACTCTTACATTTTTCTAATATTCTAAGGTTCACAAAGAAACTGGGTTTCTAAGAACTCAAGTCAGTCTTATGTTTTCCAAATTTAGGTCCTTCATACACTGAAGACTGATAAACAATCACATCATCTTAGAGGAACCAAATTTTGCCATTAGATTCAGTCATAGCTCAGTGAGAGACAAATCACTGTGTTTAGTACTTATTACCGTGCGTGCCTTGTACTCCCTATACTTTTTTTTTAATAGTGGACTTTTTGTAGGAACAACTGATATGGAAATCCCCTGTACTGATACGGATCAGCAACTTAAAGCTTGTAAGAGTTGTCTGGAAGCACTGAGAAATTAAGTAAATTGCCCATGATGACACAGCTAGACTGTGTTAGAGGCAGAACTTGAATCTAGCTCTTCCTAACTCCAAATCCATTCTTCTTTCCACAAGCCATGATCTCTTTGCACAGAGTAACCACAAAAATGAATGTTTGTTTAATTGAATTGCAATTTACATTTACACAATTCAACTGGGGTGGAAAATCTCCAGCCCCAAAGTCAAATATGGCCTTGCCTTGATTCCATCTGGTCCTGGGGCAAATTCCAAGATGTATTCATGGGAAAGCACTGGTTTTGTAGTTAGAAGGCCTGGCTTTTACTTCTGGCACACTATCTACTATCTGTGTGGCCTTATACAAGTTACTTCCCTCTAGGGATCTCTTTTCCTATCTATAAAATGAGGAGAATAGAATATAGGTTCTCTAAAGTTCTTTCTAGCCCTAAAAACCTCTGATCTTAAATCACTATTTATGCTTATAGTTGTAAATTTGCAACAGGGAATTAAGTCCATACCAGCCATAACAACATAAAAGCCTGCAAAATGGAGGAGTTATTCCATGTAAATATTTTTACTTTTTAAGCTAATTGAAATACCCTTGACAAAGTAGCAAGTCAGGGGTTTTCTATATCAAAAATGAGAAAAGGGGAATTTTAAGAACATTAGTGCTTCTAAATCTGAGGTGGAAATCAAAGCACTTTATAACACACATGCAAACACACACACATACACTCAAATCCTTACCTTCTGTCATAGAATCACTACTAAGTATTGGTTCCAAGATAGAAGAGCAGTCAGGGGATTAAATGACTGGCCCAGGGTCACGAAGCAAGGAAGTATCTGAGGCCAGATTTGAACCCAGGGGTTCCTGTCTCCAGACCTGGCTCTCCATCCTCTGAGGCACCTCGATGTCCTGGGTATCTCTCTCTCTCTCTCTCTCTCTCTCTCTCTGTGCCTCTCTGTCTGTCTGTTTCTCTCTTTGTCTCTATCTCTGGCTCTTTCTCCCTCTCTGTGGTTCTCTCTGTCTTTCTCTTGTGAATTCCTTAAAAGAGATTTTGTTTCTTGACTTTTTGTTTGGACTTTGCCACCAAGAACTTTTGACAAGCAGTAAGCATACCTTTCTGTCACTATAATGGATACATAAAATTAACAAAATTCTCTTTATTTCCTTCTTCCATCTCTACTGAATTTCAATTGCTCCCTTCCCTTTTTTTAATCTCCCTCTTTGAATTAACCAAGATAGAATAGAAAGAAAAAAATTGAATATTTATTTATTACACCTACTAAAGCATAAGCTCTACAAGCAGGTACCCTATCTTATCTAAACTGTATCTATCCCAGTGCTCTGTACATAGGAAGTGCTTGATAAATGGTTGATATTGTTAAATTGTATTCAGTGGTTGGAATTTGGGGTTTTGTACTCCCTGATCTTGATTTTGTAAAGGGGACGGGTACTGACTATAAATATATAAATAAAATCTTAAATTCAGTAGACTTTTTATTGTTAAATTTTAATTGATTTTTTCCCCCTACAAGTCAGTAGTGCTTTATTTTTTTAAAAACTTACTCCTGGGACAGGTAGGTGACTGAGTGGGTGGAGAGCCAGGCCTGGAGTGGGGAGGACCTCAGTTCAAATCTGATCTCAGAAGCTCGCTGTGAGACCCTGGGCAAGTCACTTAATTCCATTTGTCTAGCTCTTATTGCTCTTTTGCCTTAGAACCAATACTTAATATCAGTTCTAAGATAGAAAGAAAGAGTTGTTGGGTTTTTTTTTTTTATTATACTTTTCACTCCTGCTTAAGACAAGAAAAGGATGGAAGGAGGCAGGAGGACACAAAGAAATGTAGAGAGGATTCAGTAAACCAGGAATTTTAATGGTCCTTCCTCACTTTACTTTCTTGTCTCCTTCTTCCCCAGTGTCTTAAAGCCTATGAGGACAAAATAGATATGCCCTCATTGATAAGTTTATTAAATGCTCATAATATGCTATAATTACTGTTCATGGCAAACAAAAAAGATATGGGTCTTGGCATTTGGACATGTGAGGCGCTGGAATCTGATGAACTCCTGCTAATAAATTATGTATGTGTATGTGAGTGTGTGTGTCCCAAATCTAGTAAACAAATGATAATCACTCACTAAGTATTAAGGCTGCTAGGGGGCACAGTGATTAGAGCAGTGGGTCTTGAGTTAGGAAGATCTGAGTTCAAGATCTGAGTACAGTCTCAGATACTAACTAGCTTTGTGATCTTGGGGAAGTCACTTAGCCTCCATCTGCCTCAGTTTCCTCAGCTATAAAACTGGGGATACTAATTGCATCTAACTCTTAGGATTATTGTGAGGCTCAAATGAGAAAATATTACAAAGTGCTTAGCATAGTGCCTGACACACAGTAGGTGATAAATGCACTAATATGACATCAAATAAGCATTTATTAAGTACTTACTAGGTGTCGAGGTGGCACAGTGGATAGAGTGCCAGGCTTAGATTAAGAAGACTCATCTCCCTGAGTTCAAATCCAGCCTCAGACACTTACAGCTATGTAACCCAACTTAACCCTGTTGACCTCAGTTTCCTCCTTTGTAAAATGAGATGGAGAAGTTAATGGCAAACTACTCCAGTATCTTTGTCAAGAAAACCCCAGTGATGATGAAGAGTCAGACATGACTGAATGACTAAACAACAGCAGCAGCACATGCTGAAAGAAGCAAGAGACAGTCCCTGCCCTTAAGCAATTACAGTCTTATGAGGTAGACAACATGTAAACAAATAAATAAAAAACAAACAATCTACAGATTAAATAGGAAATAATGAAAACATGGAAAGCACTAGAATTAAGAGAGGTTAGGGAAGGCTTCCTGTAGAAGGTGGGATTTTAATTGAGATTTAAATATGCTAATGATGTTAGGAAACTAAAGCTTTTATTACTATTTACTTTCTGAATTGTATTAGATTGAATTGAATTTGAATTGAGTTACATGGTCACATGATCCCATCATTGAGGGTCCTCATATCAAGCATAGACTTCCTTGTATAAGAGTGGAACTCCATTATTCCACTCCATTTACAAATAATTGCCATAGTCAGGTAAAAACACTTCATTTTCTAACAGCAGTTCTGTTTAGTTTCAACTCCACCAAATATCATGCCTCTTCCAGGATAATCTTAAAAATATTGGGGTGAAACATTTCTTATGAGAAAGACACAGATTATATCCCACTCAGGGTTAAGTGACTTGCCCAGGGTCACAAAGCTTGTGTCTGAGTCTGGATTTGATCTCAGAAAGATAAGTCTTCCTGACTTCCTGACACACTATCCACTGTGCCACTTAGGTGCCCCCTTCTTAACCTAAATGAGAACTATTTAAAAGTCTGCTTAAGAGGTGGTAAATTCTGCCTTCTTGGGGGGTCTTCAAACAGAAGCTGGATGAACACTTGTCACATCCATTGTAATGGTAATTCTAATTCTGTTATAAGTTAGGTTAGATGGCTTCCCTTCTTCCATCTCCCAACTCTGAAATTATGTGATTCTATGAATCTTGGCACTTCTTGGGACAATGATTGGGAATACAAGATAGAACATGATAATTTTATGGTGACAACTAGAATATAAAGAAGATAGAAATAAGAGGGAAGATATGTGCTAACTATGGATAGAGTATCTGTGCTTGCTCTGAGGAGAAGGGAACACAAAGGAAACTGGATCTGAGATAAAAGGTAGGAATTTGAATTCTGAGATATCTAGGGAAGAGTTGGGAAGTGAAAAGGAAGAGAAATTAAGCAATGGTTTCTACATGCATCCTTTGAAGAGGAGCCAGGAAATAGAAGTTTTATCTCTGCTTTTGCAAAGGTAGCCAAACTCTGTTTAGTTTTCAACTCTGCCCCTTTCCCACCAGGGGAGACTAGTTACTCCTTGGTGATCCCCCTTTCCATGTTTTTTAGCTTCATTTTGTGTGTTGTCTTATCTTATTAGATTATGAGCACCTTGAGGTGAGGAAGTCTTTCTTTAAAAAAATTTTTTTATATCCTACTTAGTAGCAGTACTTAGTACAGTTCCTAGCACATAGAAGATATTTTTAAGTGTTTTTTAAACCCTTACTTTCTGTCTTAGGGCAAAAAGGGTTAAATGACTTACCTAGTCACATAGCTAGAGTGTCTGAGATCAGATTTGAATCCAGATCTTCCTAATCCAAGACTGGTGCCATATCCATTGTACCACTGAGCTACCCCTCACAGAGTAGACTAATAAATATTTTTGGAGTTGAATTAAATTAATTGAATCCTCCTATCAGAACTAGGTCTGAAAAGGGCCTATTTACTTACTATCAAAGAGGACTTGACCAAGTCTCTGTTGGAATGATTGATTTGACTGATTTAACAATCAAAGCCATTCTGGGAAGGACTTTACTCCTTACACTTCCTAGAAATTTTGGGAAAAAGGAGGAGCTAACTTCTAGGGGCAGAGCCAAGATTGTGTAGTAAATCAGAGCAGCTCAGAGTCGCCTCGAGAATTCTCTCCAACCAATATTAAAATATTGCCACAAAAAGAATACACAAGTGAAAGAGTCAACAAGGAGACAAAATGAAACAATTCTCAAGAAAAGAAAAACCCAAAAGGTAGGCAGAGAACATCTGGGACACTGGGGTGAGAGGAGAGAAGAGTCAGCAAGAGGCTGTAGCAAGGAGTAAAGAGCAAGTCAAGAGCAAGCCACACCCCCACACCCTCACATCTGCTGTCCCAGGTTCTGAACCTAAATTCAAGCCAACATTCAGACCCTGATATCCTGCCTGGGCAAATAGTGGACCAAGCCCACCCACACCCCTTGAAATTTCAAACCAGGGCAGAAGTGGGCTGATCTTTGTAGGCCTAGAGAGAGACCAGGAATCTCAGGCTGGGCTTGGGATGAGGAGGACATAGTCACAGTTTGGGGTGGCTGATAGTACTAAGGGTGGGGCCCCCCAAAGATTTTTTTGCCTAAAACTCAGGGAAGAGCTCCAGGACAGGGCAATCAAAGGTATGCCTGATTAGAACCAGTACACTGTAAGACCAAAAACTTATACCTAAGCCTGAGGCTACAATTTAAGTAGTTCCTGACCTGATCAAGATCAAAGACCAAAAGCTTACCAAAACCAAGCCTAAGGCAAGTCTTTGAGCTATCAGGATCTCAAGGGTTAATTGAATCAGCAGGGAGAGAAGGCTCTCAGAGCTCTTAGCCCTCAGGCTGTCACCCCATTTTTAAAGAACTGAAACTGGTAAAAACCCAGAAAATAAGCTGAGGATAGCATCAAGGAAGGACTAAAGTTTAGGAGGGTACCCCAAACTCCCAAAAAACAATGTCTACCTATAACTAGATAGGAAAAATGAGCAAACAACAAAAACAGCACCTAACTCTAAAGAATTTTTATGGAGACAAAGAGCAAGGTACAGACACAGAAGGGGACAGTGAAAGCAAAGCAAACACATACAAAGTCCAAAAGAAAAATATGGATTGGGCACAGATTCTGGAAGAGCTCAAAATAGGGAGGAACTACCTCAGAACCAAAAGAGTTCCAAAAATCTGGAATCAGAGAGGAAGGAATGGAGTCATACAGAGTTAAATATGAAAGTTAGACTGAGTATAAGCAGAAAAAAAGAGGGGCAGCTGGGTAGCTCAGTGGATTGAGAGCCAGGCCTAGAGACAGGAGGTCCTAGGTTCAAATCTGGCCTCAGACACTTCCCAGCTATGTGACCCTGGGCAAGTCACTTGACCCCCATTGCCTACCCTTACCAATCTTCCACCTATAAGTCAATACACACAGAAGTTAAGGGTTTAAAATTAAAAAAAAAAAAAGATTTTTAAGAGGGTCATTGACTTGATAGGCTTTGTGAAATTGAAGACATCAATTGTACTTACCTGCTCAAGGACTGGAGTACCAAGAAAAAAGGTCTGTTTTTTTCTCTGAGTTCTTCCAGGCCTTGTCCTTCCACTATGATATAATCTTCTATTTCATGAACCAATTGTTTCTAGAAATGTAAATTTTGTCTTAACCACAAAGAGGCCAGGGGTTCTCTTAAAGATAAATATAAATTAAGATAGAGAGCCAAACTCTCTTCTTGTGTTGTTTTTATAATTTTAATTTTTAAAAATTAACAAAGATTTGTTTTCTCTTATCTCCCTATTAGAAGAAAAAAGAAAAACAAAACTCTTGTTAAAAAAACATGCATAGTCAAGAAAAACATTGGCCATGTGCAAAGATTCATATCTCATTCTGCATCTTAAGTCTATCACCTTTTTATCAGGGAATGAGTACTATGTGTCTCTCTATGGGCCTTTTTAACTAGATGACCATTCATTGCATTGATCAGAGTTCTTAAGTTTTTCAAAATTGTTTTGTCTTTACAATGTTGACTAAATTGTTTTCTGGCTCTGCTCACTTTATTCTGAGACACCTAGGTGGCACAGTGGATAGAATATAGGTCCTAGAGTCAGGAAAACCTGAGATCAAGTCTTGCTTTGTGGCCTTGGTTAAATAACTTAACTTCTCTTTGTCTCAATTTCCTCAATTGTAAAATGGAGATAATAATAAAACCTACCTCGCAGAGTGGTTGTGAAGATCAAATGAGAGATGTGTGTGTATATATATATATATACATATATATATGTATATATATATATATATATTAGCTTAGCATGGTGCCTAGTACATAGGAGGCCCTATATAAGTACTAGCTATTATTCTGTTTTGTTTATACAAGTCTTTCCATGATTTTCAGGAATCATCCCTTTCTTTATTTCTTACTAATACAATAGTATTCCATTAGATGCATATACCATAATTTGTTCTCCATTTACTGGCTGATGGGCATCCTTTTAATTATCAGTTCCTTGCCACTTCCAACAGAGCTGCCATGGATATTTTCATACATGTTAATTCTTTTCCTCCTTCTTTCATCTCTTTGGGGTTAGCAATTTCCCTAATATAGACTCTTAGACTCAGTGTGATTGGGCTTATATGCCTAAATTTCAATCTATAAAGATTCTGTGAGCCTTGGTATTCCACTTCATCATTTCCCTCTACCCTTCTGGTTGGAGTGTGGGGCGGGGAATTTCAAAGCCTCCATTTAAGGAGCTCAGCTTAGAAATGACTTCTCACCTGGCTGCACTACTTTGGGTCTTCCCAAATTGACTCCTCCACCATGACTATAAGGTACCTCCCTCAACTTTCTCTATTTTCATTTGTCTATTGAAAGCTCCTTGAGGGCAAAGACCATCTTTTCTCTCCTTCTTTTTCTATGTAAATCCCCAGCACTTAGCACAGTAAAAATCTGGAACATAGGTGCAGAGCAAATGTTCAACTAACTTGACTGAAAACAACCTCCCTAAAGCCACAGCAGAGGGAACTTTGGGACTATTAGGAGTAATTACATTACTCCTAGGCTTGAAATGAATTAAATTATTACATCAGGATATTATAAATGCCTTTTTATTCTGTATACAAACTCTTATTAGAGTATGTTCCCAATGTTTTAGAGATTTTCTTCTGAGTTAAAAAAATATATGTACATATACATATACACATGTATTATTACCAATATGACACCAGGGCTGTCTATCCATTATTCTTTAGTTTTGATACCCAATTCCCCCCACCCCATTTTCCAGTCTTACAAACAGGGTGACATACTCTATACATCTTTTATATCATTTATGCTACTTTTTAATCTTTTCTATCACTTTTGCTAGCTAAGGAAAATAGCATATAGAAATTGGTGAGAATAAATGTAACCATGTTAGTTGGGTTGGCCTTTGTGAACTCCTTGAATAGAAAACCATTGTGATTCTAAAAAAGACTTACTAAATGAATGAATGAAAAAGCATTTATTTAGCACTCACTATATGACAAATACTGTGCCAAGCTTGGAGATATGAATAATAACACTTTTATTTATATAGTACTCACTAAATGCTAGGCACTTGACAAATATTTTCTTGTTTGATCCCTACAATAATGCTGGGAAGTAAGAGCTATTATTTCCCCCATTTTACAGATGAGGAAATTGAGGCAAACAGAGGTTAAATAACTTGCTCAAGGTCATACAGCTAGTAAGTGCCTGAGGCTGGATTTGAACTTGTTTTTATGACTTCAGTCCCAGCACTCTTTCCACTGTATCCCCTGGTTGTCTATAGTCCCTGTTCTCAAGTTTATACCCTTATTGGGGTATAAAAGAAATCTTAGTAGTAGAGTAGATAGAAAGGGCTAGAAATACTTTAAGTGACATAACATGGTGGATAGAAAGTACAGAATTCCTTCTTGTTGTATCAGAACACCAGATAACAATCCTAGGGGTTTAGAGAGCATTGAATTAAGGTAAGATTGCAGGGCCCAAAGATGTTGGGAGATAGGAGAGGGACAGATGATAAGGCAAATTAAAAGAAAACTAACATCAATAATCTAGTTTGCTGCATTATTATTTATTTTTATTTTATAAAGGTATTTCATTTTACCAATTATTTGCAGCAAAAAATTTCCACAAAAAGTTCTCCAAAGTTATATGATCCAAATTGTCTCCCTTTCTCCCTTCCCTCCCTACTCTCAGAGCTGACAAGCAATTTGATCTGAGTCATATGTGCATTATCATGCAAAACATATTTCCATATTGTTCATTTTTGTAAAAGAATAATCATATGAGACCCAAACCCCAAAATAAAAACAAAAAAAAAAACTAAAGTGAAAAATCATATGCTTTGACCTGCATTCCAACTCCAACAGTTCTTTTACTGGAGATAGATAGCATTCTTTGTCATAAGTCCCCCAGAATTTTCCCAGATCATTGTATTGCTGAAAGTAGCTAAGTCTATCACATCTGATTGTTCCACAATATTGCAGTTACTGTGTACCATGTTCTCCTGGTTCTGCTTATTTCCCTCTGCATCAGTTCATGTAGGTCTTTCCCACTCTTAAATCATCCTGTTCATCATTTCTTACAGGATAATAGTTTCCCATCACCACCATATGCCACAATTTGTTCCACCATTCCCCCATTGAATGGACGTCACCTCAATTTCCAATTTTTTCTCACCACAAAAAGGGCTCCTATAAATATTTTTGTACAAATAGGTCCTTCCCCTCTTAAAAAAATGTTTTTTGGGATACATACCTAGTAGTGGTATTTCTGGATCAAAGGATGAGCATTGATTTATAGCCCTTTGGACATAGTTCCAAATTACTGCATTATTATAAAATCCCTACTTTGATACTTTTTTGTGTTACAGAAGTGATCTTGTATTCTCAAGGGCTATTTTTGGCAGAGTTTGAAGTGCAGAGACTTCCAAGATGATCATGGAGACAAATATACTGGGCCTGCTATCTGAGTATCCCCTGAACTAAATATGGAGAAACTCAGCACCGGCTAATTGAATTTTTTGGTCATGGCAATATATGCAACAAAGAAAAATTGAAATGACTCTCGGTCCTTCATGGCCCTCTTCCACTTTCCTGGTGGTTGTAATGGAGTTGTAGAAAAGGCAGCACTGGGCACTAACAATTGTGTTTATTAAACATTAATCTAATTATGTTATGTTTAATCTTTGTTCTTTGATAAACAAGTTGCTATACTACTAGAATAAGTGAATCATATCCACATTGACATTCTTGCCATAAAGGAAAGATTACACAAGAACTTGCAGCTAATTGGGAAGAAGACCCAGAGATCGAGAATCAGAATGTCATCTGCAACTAGGAGCACTTGGAGGATTTCACCCTCTTAAAATTAAACCTTATACCAGACATCCTCTAAGATATCCCCTATCTTTGATACTTTTGGCAAGCATGTGTCTCCCTGTTTTATGCCTTGCTTCATATTCATAATCAAAAGGTAATCAAGGTTATCTCTGCCATACATTTTTTAAAAATCATCTATCATTTTGATACATTCATGGGAGACATGGTTGATAGAGAGACTTAATGGTGGTATTTTGATCTACTAAAAGAAATGTTTGGAGTCTTTTCAAAACCATTAACAGATAGTAATCATAATGTTGTACTATATTTTCCACTTCTAAAGTCATAACCTGATATAGAATTTCACTTGCAAAAACCCGCCTGTCCCTTTCTCTTAACTTCATCAAAGATGACCTGATAAAAGTATAAATTGTTCTCATAAATCTTTTGTGAAGTTAGGTAGTTGTATGGATTAGTATTTATGGCATTGATATTTTCTTGGTTGCCTTTCTTTTGGTAGTAATAATACCTATTACATTTTCAAATATGAGGGATCCTCTTGCTTTCAAATATCTTGCAACGGCCCATGAATGTCTTCTAAACTGCACTGTTTCCAGAATAGATGTCTATGTATTCTTGGCCTTGTCCATCTGCTTTTTCTATAACTAGTTTCTTTAGGGCCATTTCTTCTATGTGATTCAATTCATTGTTTCCTATAATGTCAGAGTCCAAATGTCCCGATTTGTTGTCATCAATGGAGAAATTATTTTGTTATAGAAATCTTGCCAGTTCTTTTCTACTTTTTCATTGCTTTGATGTTTTCTTTTTTTCCTGTTTTCTCCCCAAAAGTTCTCAGAATGTTTGAGCTTAATTTAGTCTTTCGCCATACTTTCTATTAACATGTTTTTTTCCCCTTTCTCTATAATGTTTTACTGCCTTATGTGATGATAACACTCATCATTTTGCATTCTCCTGCTCTTTGAGATTAAGAAAACAAAATCCTTACCTTCCATCTTGGAATCAATACTGTATATTGGTTCCAAGGCAGAAGAACAGTAAGCACTAGACATTGGGAGTTAAGTGACTTGCCCAGGGTCACACAGCTAGGAACTGTCTGAGGCCAGATTTAAACCCAGGAATTCTCATCTCTAGGCCTGGCTCTTAAACCACTGAACCATCTAGCTGCACCTTTTATGATATTTTTATGAATGAGTTTATATTATAAACTGCCATTTCATTTGACTTTCATGTCTTTCCATTTGGCAAGTATTTGCTGGCTGTTTTGAACTAATTATGGTGATCAATTTATAGCCTAGAAAATGGGGATAATTTGTTTCTATGTGTTTTCTTTTCTTTTTTTAAATCCTTACCTTCTGCCTTAGAATCAATACTGTATATTGGTTCCGAGGCAGAAGAGTGGTTAAGAGTGGCAATGGGGGTTATGTGACTTGCCCAGGGTCACAGAGCTAGGAAGTGTCTGAGGCCAGATTTGAACCTAGGACCTATCATTTCTAGTCCTGACTCTCAATCCACTGAGCAACCCAGCTGCCCCCTCAATGTATTTTCTTTGAGCCATTTCCTATTTTTCATGATCAATTGTTTAAATAAATTGGATTGCTGCTGTTATATTTGTATGTTATAGTTTTCACCTCATTTTTAGTCTTCCCATTTTTTATTGGTTTTGATCTTTGTTCTAACAAGACAAAGATCTGACTAAGCTCAGTTGATTTAGAAATGATTCCTATTTCAGAAAGTAGTCATTACTTCCAGACTCAAATAAAATCATTTTCATTGTGAAAACGAAAATTGATTTCATGTGTAAGTATATGTCTCTGTTGTTATTTGATGCATGCAATAGCCAGCAATTTCCAACTTAATATTTTGAAATATCAGACTCATGTGTATTTTACAAGCCCTTTTTGTTTCGTAATTGAATCATATTTTCTGACAGATTACTCTTCTATGTTCACTTTTATTTTGAAGTCATCAATATAGCTCATTGTGCTAGATGTTAAATGTTGATTTAAATTGAAAGCTGTAGTCAAGTTCTTTACAAAAATTCTCTCCCCCAAAATAATTTGTAGGAGGAATTATTGCAGAAGCTTCAATAGAAGATGACTATTGGTGCCTTTGAGCATACAATATAAATAATTCAGCTGATCCCCTTATTCTTTATTTAAGGAGAATATTTGTTTGCACCACCTTTCCATCTTAACTGCAAATTATTTCTATCTTTAGTTTTTATTTAGGTGAAAATTTCAAGATTGGTCCTAGGCAATAGTCTATCAGTCTATCAATAGCCATGATTCAATTCCATTATGACTCTTTACATGAAGTTCTCATAACTGAATAATGCTTATGGATAATCTAAACACGGCAAGATTCTTATCAAGCTCTTTACCCTTTTGTGCCAGTTGGCTACCATTATTGTAGCTGAAGACTTAAAGTCCTATAATTCTATTAATCTAAATAAGTATCCAGCTCATCTCTAGAGGTAGCTTTCTCTCTCATCCCTCAGATCAAAGAAGAGTCAAGTTTGGATATATGTTGAAAGCTGTTTACATCTTAGTGACTTTTCCCCCTCTCTCTGAGGATTTCCAGCACATTTCCTCATTTTTTTTCCTTGGGGTTTAATTCTCTGTCTCTGCTGTCTTGTTGTCTGCCATTCCTAGTTTTCAGTTTATCTTGTCTCCCCTGTTTCCATTGTTATCACCACACTAATTCCCACCCTAGACAAACCAGGAAGCTGGCTCCTGACTCGGCTTTTCTCCACTCTCCAGCCTCTTCCTTCTCCAAAGAGACAAAAGCAGAATCAGTCCTTTAACAGATCTGCCATTTCCCCTTCCCCCTTGTCTCTAATTTCCCACTAATTTTTTTCTTCAGTGTCTCATTATCCACGTCCATCTCAAGCTAAGGGAGAAAACATTGCTTTCATTTGTCTGGGTCCTTCTCTGTGGTTTGTCATTTCCTTGTCTGCCTGTGACAATGTGGCACCAGAATTACACCCATGCCTGTCTCCCCAGGCAAAGTGACTGAGTCTCTCTTATCCTAATCGAGATCAGTAGAGGATCTGAAAGACTGACTGACTGACTGTCACAGGCAGGCATGGTGCTGAAGACAGTTCTTTCACTAACTGGGGTCTCTGGTCACTTCTTTTCTTAATCCATTCATTCTTCTTCTAAATTTAAACATCAAATGGAGTTGACTTTGCATAGACATAGAAGAACAAGAAAAGAGGAACATACATGAAACTGCAGACCTCTATTACATACCTAGTTGTCTTTTCTTTTGAAGGATATAATAAGAGCAAGCTATACCTTTTAAAGCTGTCCTCTTGTTTGACCTTCCAGGTACTTCTTTTCTTCATGAATATGGCACTGGTGTGTGACTGTGACTCATCAAGTACTTTTTTTATTTCCAATACCCATGAGACTATGACTTACTGTTGCTTGTTTCTCCACCTCCTTTTTCTCATCTTCCTCCTTTTTTTCTTTCCTTCTTCCATCCCTTCTTTTCTTCATTCCCTTATTTCCTTCCTTTCTCTTCTGTCTTCCTTTCCCCTCCCTCTCACCCTCCTTCTTTCCCTGTCTTCCTTCCTTTCTCCTCTTTCTTTCTCTCATTTTTTATTTCTCTTTGTCTTTCTTTCTCTTTCTGCCTCTCTCTTTCTCTCTCTCCCCTTTCTCTCCCTTTCTCTCTTTCTCTTCTCTCCTTTCTCTCTTTTTATTTCCTTCTCATTTTCTTTCTCTTTCTTTCTCTCTTCTTTCTCATTCCCTCTCTCTGTGTCCCTCTCCCTCTTGTTGCTGTATTAAAGATGTCAGCATTAATTCAGTTATATTTCATAGAGTCATATAATTTTAACTTTTCAAGGGAGTTAAAAGACCATTTAGTCCAAATGTAATTTTAAAGAAAAGAAAACCAACATCCTGAAGAGGAAGAGTCTTTTTCATTGGTGAGTGAACCAAGACAAAGCCCCAGGATTTCTTATTCCTAATCTAAGGTACTTTTCACTAGGCCATGCACCCTTATGATTAGGTAGGGTCCATCTGATGCCTAAATGACTGGTTGAATTGATTAAATTCAAGCTGATTGATCGAATGAACAATCATCCCTGTAAAAACTGCCAATAAGAGTAGCTTTATCTAGATAAAGACTATATTTGCTACTCTCTTCTCTACCCTCAATTTATAAGAACTAACATTTAAATTCTACTTTATGATTATGAAGTGATCTATACATTGCTTTGTTTTTAACAATCTTGAGAGGTAGATAAAACAAATATTAATGATGGTATTGATCAGAGAGCATAAATGGCTTAAAGAAGTCACTTAGTGAAACATTGCAAATGACAAAGTCAGGACTTAAAAACCAGACCCTGGACTCTAAATTCAGAGCTCTTTCCATTTTATCATACTGTCTCTTTTCTTGGAAGGACAGGCTATTTGGGAGCAAACATAAAACTCTGTTCAAGGTATATATTATTCCATGGTATCAGATCAAAGTCTTTTAGGATAACAGAGTGTCAAGCCATACCTTAGGAAAGTTAAGTTACTGAGGGAAACTCTGGTGCCCCAAGGAACTAAATCATCTTCCCCTTAGAGGCAGGAAGCCCTTTGCTCCAAGAAGCACCATTACTCATCCTGGCTCTATGTTGAGGGAAAGTGCTGCTTCCATTCTCAGTGTTCAGAAAATCGTAAATCATCCTTATTATAATTTCAAGTCTTTGAATGCTCATAGAAACAATTTTCCAGGAGAGAAATTCTACTCATGTCTCTTAGCTTTTCATAAATAGTTCTGCTTTAGTGAGTAAGGATGAGCAGACACAGAGGATCAGGGGATCTTACTCTCTGAATATCCTTCTTCCCAGTACAATCTAAAAACTGTGAAATCGGCCCTAATTAGCTCTGAATTTTCTTATCACTCTTTTATATGAGACATTATGTTTTTAGAGTCTATTATTTTTATTCCTTACATAAAAACTGCCTAGTGGTCAGAAGACTTGATAGCTGATTCCAGTTTTGCCTTTAACTTCATGACAGTGGGGAAAGTCAACTCACAATTCACTTCTTTGGCCTCAATTTCTTCATATTTAAAATGAGAGAATAAGATTGGAGAATATTTCAGGTCTTTCCAATGATGATGTTCTACGGTTCCAGGAATCTTGAAGTCATGAAACTCAGGATCACAAGTTAAGAAGTCAGAGTTCTCTGTCAAATAAGTTTAGCTATCTTAAGTAAAACAATGATTGGCTTGCCCGTGTTATCATTCATATAGACAGCAAAAATAGCTCAAAACCTCTGATTCACTGGTTTTCCTAGGAACATAGAATTACTTAGAGCTGGAAGGGGTTTGGGAGGTGATCAAGTCAAACTAGAGAGGTGAAATGGTTTGTCAGGGTCCCATGGGTAGCAGTGCTGGGATTCAAATCTAGGTCCTAGAATAGTAGTTTTAGAACTCTAAGTGACTTTGCAGGTCATGTCATAGAATCCATCAGAGATTGAGAGCAAGAAAGGACCTTAGCAGCTACCTTGTTCAACCATTTCAAGGATGCAAAGATAAAGATCAGAGCTGAGATTCAAATTCAGTATTCTTTCCATTGTGCCATACTCTTCTCCATACTTTACTAGAATGTTGATTCTTAGGAAACATTCAGATACTCAAATAGAGCTGTGATCTCAATTTAGAAGTTTCTTCCCATGATGCAAATTGCAAGCCCTCATACTTGCTTACCTTGTGTGACAAGAGTATCCTGCAAGGTAAGTGCTGCTGTTATCCCCATTTTACAGTTGAGGAAGCTGAGGCCAGCAGAGATTAAGTGATCTGCCCAATGTCACATAGCTGGTAAGAATATAAGGCTGGATTTGAACTCAGGTCTTCCTGACTTCAGTCTTAGCTTCCTGTCCATCACCTCATCTAGCTGCCTCAATTTCTCCTGACATTGCTGAGCATAGCAAAAGAGGACTGTGGCTACCCACATCTCATCCCTCATTCTTGCCATGTGACCAGCCAATTTTCTCTTCTCATCTGACTATTCCTTGATATCTTTATTCCTGTTTTTCTTTTGAGTTTCTCATTCGTTATATGTTGCAAACTGCTCATGCCCACTATGTTTCTCTTTCTTGTCCTTCATGTGATCTTCATTTTTAAGCCTTCTGAAACAATTGTGTTCCATCTCTTGTTTCCATATAGCAACACTAATAGAATGTCTGTATTAAAACCAGGGACCTTTGCTTTCATGGGAAGCATGGTGTCCATAAAGGAGCAGTGCTAGATCTTGAAGGCAATACAGTCTGCTCTCCTCCTCCTGTTCTGCCTAGTGTCCGACTTGTTATCTGCCTTTATCGTCTGTCCCAGCTATGCATGACCAAGTTTTATATGTACTGATGGACGACCTTTCAGGAAAAAAGTCAGTGGAAATGATGCATGAAGCTTATATTTCCATATATGCATAATAGACATAAAAAAGCATTACCAGATCCATGAGTTACAATGAACAATAGTATGAGAAAAACAGCATAGTCTATGAGGAAAGGCGGTTTGCTTGAATGATTTTGCAGCAGCTAGGTGGCACATTTAATAGAGTGCTGGGTTTGGAGGTAGAAGATTTGAGCTCAATTTCCCATACACTTACTACTTGGCCTTATTACTTCTCCACCATGCCCCAAGAAGCTCATTATTGGAAAAACCTCATCACTCTGCAGGATCTTAATTATTAGCCTTGATACTCCACTTCCTCAACACTCTCTGTTTCTCTGATTGTAAACTCTAAAACCTCTATTTAAAGAGGGAATTTAGCTCACACAATCTCCTCATTTCTTACATGGCAAGCACTACTTTGGGACATCCCTCACTTTTCCTCTATGCCCCCATGGTAGTGGTTACTTCCTCCAGCTACCTCTGCTTCACACTTCAGCTTTCTTTGGGGTGTTGTCTTCTCCCATTAGAGTGCAAGCTCCTTGAGAACTGAAACTGTCTTCAAAAATTATTTTTTTTGTATTTGTGTTCCCATTACTTAGCAAAATGTCTGGCACATAATAGGTACTTAATAAATGTTTACTAACTGATTACTGGTCAAATCACACCAGTTTTGCAATTCAGTCTTTCTAAACATGGCCTTCTTTTTTTTTTCTTTTTCTTTTGAATATTTTCCCATAGTTAAATGTTTTATGCTCTTTCCCTCTCCCCCAAAATCCCCTAACCCCCCTTAGCCAATACACAATTCCATTGGGTTTTACATGTATCATTGGTCAAGACCTAATTCTATATTATTGATAGTTGAACTAGAATTATCATTTAGAGTCTACATCCCCAATAATATCCCCAATAATATCCCCAATCAGCCCATGTGATTGTTTTTCTTCCATGTTTCTTCTCCCACAGTTCTTTCTCTGAATGTGGCTAGTTTTCTTTCTCATAAGTCCCTCAGCCTTGCTCTGGATCCTTGCATTGCTGCTAGTAGAGAAGTATGTTATGTTCGATTGTGCCACAGTGTATCAGTCTCTGTGTATAATGTTCTTCTGGATCTGCTCCTTTCATTCTGCATCAATTCCTGGAGGTCATTCCAGTTCACATGGAATTCCTCCAGTTCTTTATTCCTTTGAGCACAATAGTATTCCATCACCAAAAGATACCACAATTTGTTCAGCCATTCCCAATTGAAGGACATTCTCTCATTTTCCAATTTTTTGTGACCACAAAAAGCACAGCTATAAATATTTTTGTACAAGTCTTTTTCCTTATTATCTCTTTGGGGTATAAACCAAGAAATGCTATGACTGGATCAAAAGGCAGATAGTCTTTTAAAGCTCTTTGAGCATAGTTCCAAATTGCCACCCAGAATGGTTGGATCAATTCACAACTCCACCAGCAATGCATTAATGTCCCAATTTTACATGGACCTTATTTCTAGGAAAATCAGACCTACTTTGGCTTTTTTAGGACTTCTGCTCCCCTCTGGCCTTAATCCTTAAACTTATAAAAAAGAACTGACATTCGTGTCATTCAAATGGCTTTGTGCTGTCTATTAATTGTCAAAATGAGTAATTTCTGAATTTCTGAGAGGAGATCAGGTTAGTGCTTTGTTAGAAAAAGGAAAAATGCCCTTAGGATGAGATGAAAAATGACATTTATCTGATATTCCTGATGCTCCACCTTTCCAAGGCCTCCCAACACTTCAGAGGGGTTTCTATGACAGGTTAGCACAGTGGGTTGGGATATAGTGCCAGGGAAACAAGACAGAACTTCAGTCCCCGTACAAGACATCTGGCTTTGTTCATTTCTAGGGTCACAGGCTATTTAATGAATATAGGAGAGAAACACGACTTCTATCTCCAATTTCCCATGCAAATTGGTTAATTTTTTAAGAGTTTTTATTGATATATTTTATTTTCACATCACTCATATTTCCCACAATATTCCTCTCACTTCCTCCCAATACAGACATTCCTTATGACAAATAATTAAAGAGAAAAAGAGGAAGAAGAAAATAATTCATCAAAACTAGTTATTACATAAAAAACCTGATATTATATGCAATGCTTTATATTCATGGACCCTCACTTCTGCAAAGAAGAAGAGGAAGTTGTCTTCTCATATCTCTCAGGGGCTTAGCTTGTCCCTTATAGTGTCAAAACATTCAGTTTCTTTTTTTTAAATCCTTAACTCTCATATTAAAATAAGTACTGTGTATTGGTTTCAAGGCAGAAGAGCTGTAAGGGCTAGGCAATGGAGGTCAAGTGACTTGCTCAGGGTCACACAGCTAAGAAATGTCTGAGGTCAGATTTGAACCAAGGACCTCTCATCTCTAGATCTGATTCTCTATCTAGACAGAAGAGTGATCAGGACTAGGCAATGGGGGTTAAGTGACTTGCCCAGGATCATATAACTAGAGAGTGTCTGAGGCCACATTTGAATCCAGGACCTCCTGTCTCTAGGTCTGACTTTTCCATCTCCTGAGCTACCTAGCTGCCCCCAACATTTAGTTTCCATTGTTTTGTGACAGTTATTCTTTCTGCTTTCATCATTGTCATTTTGTAGATTGTTTTTCTGGCTCTGCTTCACTTTGCATCAGTACATATCAATTTTCCATGCAATGGTGAATTTGAAAAATACATCGACATTTTCAGTGTTTTGGAATTCTAACTATATCTGTCCAGGTTCCATTTCATGTTCACTATCAGCTATCCAAGGTTTCCAGACTTCTGGCCCTGCAGTGCCACATCCTTTCCTGGGAAAAGATAAGAATTTTAGAAGATACAAACTCTGACAATAAGAGGAATAATGATACTCCTTACTAACCTGAATCAGTTCCTGATCCCGGGGGACCCTTTTAGGATATAGTGTACTCTGAGAAGTCCCAAGTCAGGCTAAAAGACATGATCTCCTTATCCAACCTTGAAATTAAAGATTACTGAGTGGATGTGGGTGAATCTTCACTTCCAGGTGACAGAACTCATCACAATTGGATGAGGTCCTTTGAATGCACAGAAAATCCCCTACAAGGTGTGAAGGGCTTCACAAAGATAAAAGCCATACAGAAATCTTGCCTGAACTTCTAGTGGAGCTATCCATGGTTTCCAGTCTTCTGAGCCCCGCTGCCACCATCGCCACTGAGAGTTATACAAGACCCTGGGACTCCACAAGGCCCTCTTTATAGACCTCGCTGAGGCTTTGGGATCACTCTGAGTCCTCCCATGGAGCTATCCAAGACTCCGTGATTCCTTCATCTTCCATCAAATCTGAAATCATACTGGAACTATTTCACAGAATCACAGAATCAAGAATTTCACAATTAGTAAGAAAGTTACCTACTATAAACCATACCTGAAAACTCACTCTACCACACATGTGGAAAATGATCGTCCAACATTTGCTTGATGTGAAGAGGGAATCTAGAGCCTCCTGAAGCATCTTATTCCACTTTTGCTCTTAAGGGGAGACTAAAGTCTTAGATGGAAGTCATTTTTCTTCTTCCTCTCTAATCCCACATCCACCCCAGCAACATCTTCACACTAAGTTACTCTTTTTTTTAACCCTTACCTTCCATCTTAGAATCAGTACTGCGTATTGGGTTCCAAAACCAGAGCAGTAAGGGCTAGGAAATGGGGGTTGAGAGACTTGCCCAGGGTCACACAGCTAGGAAGTATCCGAGGCCACATTTTAACCCAGGACCTCCCATCTCTGAACCTGGTCTCAATCCACTGAGCCACCTAGCTCCACCCCACACCAAATTACTCTTAAGTATAGAGTTTATTAAAGGTATAAAATGGATACATTGGCCTGAATGATTAGTATTGAGGCAATGAGATAATGCCATGAATAGAGTGCTAGGTCTGCAGGTTAGAAGACTTGAGTCCAAATGTGATAGTTTACTGGCTGTGTGACTCTGGACAAGTAACCTCTATTTGTCTCAGTTTCCTCATCTATTCAATGGGAATGATAATAATAGCACTTACCGCTCAGGTTTGTTATGTGGATCAAGTGAGGCATTTGTAAAGCACTTAGCAGCATACCTGCCATGGAATAGGCACCATGTAAATAGTTATTTCCTCTCCTCCCTTTTCTGATATGCCACTCCCTGTTATTCATGTACCACTCCAAACCCAGATGCTTGATTCCAACTACTGCCTTCTAGTGTTATCTTTTACCTCACTAACCTTAGAGCAGCTAGGTGGTGCAGTGGATAGAGTGCTGGGACTGGAGTCAGGAAGACCTGAGTTCAAATAGGACTTACTAGCTGTGCGATCCTGGGCAAGTCATTTAATCTTATTTGCCTCAGTTTCCTCAGCTATAAAATGAGCTGGAGAAGGAAATGGCAAGCCACTCCAGTATCTTTGCCAAGACAACCCCCAATGGGGATATGATTGGGGAAGTAGATTCTAAACAAGCACCCTTGTGCAAATATCAATAATATGGAACTAGGTCTTGATCAATGATACATGTAAAACCCAGTGGAATTGTGTGTCAGCTATGGGAGGTGGTTGAGGAGGAGGAGAGAAAGAACATGAATCATGTAAACATGGAAAAATATTCTAAATTAATCAATAAAATTAAATTAAAAAAAGAAAAAAGAAAATAACTATACATAAGGGGTATCTTATGCATCTTAAATCCAATGAATAAAACCAAGAAATTGTTCTAAAAAATAAAGAAAGAAAACCCCAAATGAAGTTGTGAAGAGTCAGACATGACTGAAAATGACTTACCAACAATATTTACCTTAGCCTGCCTGAGGCTGACTGTTGCCTGGGTTTAGGTCTGCCTTGAATCTTGCTAGCTGAGCCCTCTTGCCCAGATTCTTTCTCTCCTGTGCCCTGATGTAACAGCCTGCTTAGATGGAAGTGGAGTTACTTGTTTTTCTTTAGGACTCAAGGCTAAGAAATGTGTAGTCTGCTGTTTTCTTTCTCTGCCTGCTCACTCTGGTGGCAATGTGAAGTTTGCTTTCTAAAATGGAAAGCGATCGATGTTGTTCAGAGCATTCTGTCAGAGAGGGATCTTTCTTCCTCCTCAGAAGAATCCCTTTTCTCTTGACAAAGGAAGAGCTTTGGGGGCAGAATGGGGAATTCTTTTTTTCCCCCAGCAGTTCTGAGCTGGAGGGGGCTGGGTTAGGGTGCAGAGGACAAGACAGGTCAGGGCTGAGCAGCAGCACCACCCCCAGCTTATAAGGGACACCCAGTAACGCCCCCAAGGCCACCCAGCTCCTAACTAGCAGGTCTGAGGTTAGAACAGCCAGCTCTTTGCCTTGGTGGGGTGAGAGGAGCCGTTGAGCTATGGAGGACATTCTCTCACCCAGCCTGTCCCTGTCTCTCATCAGTGAGAGAAAGGAGTTCAGATGGCCTTTGGGTTCCCCTCTATTCTTGCCCACCTACCACATACACACGTGTACACACACACACACACACACGTGTACACACACACACACACACACACACACACACACACACTCTCTCTCCCCGAATCATCCTCAGGGAACAAACCTAGGTGTTCTGACATCCATGAATCTGCTGAGACCACTAGGAGATGCCAAGACCTTCTCAGGCTCATATAAAATAAGACAGCAGTTGATGATGGAGGTCAGACCTGTCCCTCCAGCTGGTTACTCTGTGAAAGGGCAGACATAAGAATTTATGTGACTATTAGATTTGTGTTCAGGCACGGGACTCCCACATGAAGGTTCTTTTTCATTTATATCAGGATCCTTAAGGCCAGTGATTAGTGCAAGGAATCTAATTAGTGCAAAGAATATAAAATATAATTGATCTAAGGAATATATACTGGAGGGAACGCTTGGAAAAGAAAATATAGTGGTTTATTTTTTTTTTTTTGAAACCCTTACCTTCTGTCTTGGAATCAATACTGTGTACTGGCTCCAAGGCAGAAGAGTGGTTAGGGTAGGCAATGGGGGTCAAGTGACTTGCCCAGGGTCACACAGCTGGGAAGTGTCTGAGGCCAGATTTGAACCCAGGACCTCTTGTCTCTAGGCCTGGCTCTCAATCCACTGAGCTACCCAGCTGCCCCCGATAGTGGTTTTTATATCAAGTCTAAATTTGCCTCTACTTAACTTCCATCCAGTCTCCTAGTTTAAACATCGTTGCCAAGCAGAAGTCTAACTATTACCCAGGGAGTAGAGGCAAGGAGGGGTTTTCATTCCCCCAAGATATACGGATTTTTTGAAATTAAAACAAACAAACAAGAAAGGTAACCATGTGACTAGTGGAAAGAATGTTGAACTTCAAATCAGAAAGACCTGAGTTCAAATCCTACCTCAGACACTTACTGGCTGTGTTGACACAGGTGAGTCACTTTATGATTCTAAGCCCCAATTTTCTCTTCTGTGATATGGGGATAATAACAGCATCTACCGTATGGGGTTAGTTAAAGTATCAAATGATGTAACATACATAATGTACTTTGTAAACCTTGGAGTACTATGTAAATGTAAGCTCTTTTTACTTACAGTATTTTTAATGTTATTTGGTGGTGAAAAATGGAAAAAAAGAGGGTCATGGAGGAAACAATCATATTCGATTCAGATGAGTGGAAGCAGAGAGGATACAGAGAAGAGTCTGAAAAAGCTTAAATTCAATATTTTTATTTTTCATTTACTTTTTTCATCTTTTAATTAATTAATTTAGAATATTTTTCCATGGTTACATGATTCATGCTCTTTCCGTCCCCTCCTCTCTCTCCCTTCCCGGAGCCAATGATGCTCAATATTTTTAAAGACATGCAAGTCTTTCTATTCCCAGTGCAAGGGTAATCCAAACTAACGAAATATTGCCAAGCAGAGATCCTGCCAGGCTACTTTGAATGGAAATGCCCCATTTGTAATCGATACGTGCACTTTTAGCATGGGAATTATAGTATTAAAATAACTCAATTTATTTTCTTATATAGGTTAAACCATTCCCACCACCACCACCACCCAAACCCCCCTATACCCAAGTCTCGTCCACTCTAATAATTTGCTTTCTTAATAAGAATAAGAAGATAAACTTCAACACAAGCCTTGGTGAATGATCACAACCTCTGAATAGATGGTTGCAGAGTCTGCCCAATTAATTAAGCACGTATTAAGTGTTTCCTACATGCCAGGCAAGTGGTAAGTGTCGATCACTTGGAGACCAAGTGTTGGTCACTGCCTTGAAAGACCTTCTTTTGTCAAAAGCAAAAGGACTGTGGTTCTAAGGAAGAGAATGCTCTGAAGAACAGAGAGTGCTGCAGTGCTTCCCACATTACAAAACAAACTTCGATGTGCCATCACAATAAGCAGAGAAAAAGAAAACAGCAGAACAAAAGTCTGTGAGTCACAGAAGGGGTCGGGGATGAGAGACAGCAGAATCACCAACTAGCGAAGCTTCCTTATCTTGCATGGGCAAAAGAAGCTCAGTTCAGCTCCTGGACCTACAGTTGGGGAACCGAGGGATAACAACGGGAAAGGAGATTTGCCAATTGTAGTTAGAAGTCTAAAGGGGTCGTTGGCTAGAAAGTCAACGTCAACAACAACTGGAGGTGCCACTGGTAACTTGTCCCAAAAGGAGACGGAGGTAGGTATTTAATTGTGCCTTTCCAATGTTTTAGACTCCACAGATAAAGATTCAGTCCCAGCACAGATGTCCATATCAACCCTCCAGGACCCATTGATTTAAACAACTCGGTGATTCCATAAACTCTCTTCATTCCTTGAGAGCAGCTTTGCCTCTGAGTCCCTGCTGCCTTGACCCTTGGTTTATCAGTTGAGCTCTGTTTACCTCACTGCTTTTCTCTTTTTTTGCTTTGTTCTTCTTTCTGGCCCACTGTTGCTGCCTAGACAGACCAGCCCACACAGAACTTGTTCACTTGCGCCACATGGCCAAGGCCACAGGCTTAGCTTGCAGGGGAGGCCTAGGAATGGAATTTCAGACTAAACTTTACTTTTTGCACACTCTCTTCTCAAGGGCATGAGATTGCTCCAGCTGAGCTTATTCTCTGGGGGAAGCTAGGAGGTTCTAGTTGGTGTTGGTTAAGTGAAGGACAACTGCCTAAGGAATAAGCCAGTTCTGAGAAAGAACCTGGAAAACTCTGATCGATAGGTCTACTGTGTTTGGTGCGGGTCCATATGAATGAATGAAAAAGCATTCCTTGAGTCCTTCCCATGAGCGTAAACTCTGGAGATACAAAATGTAAAACAGCTCCTGTTGACAAGGAGCTCACGTTTTAATAGGAAGAGATCACACATAGATTTCAATTGCAAGTTACGTGGAAAGTCCCACTATAGTCCTTGGGGAATAGTGACAAAGCAAATCACTATGTGTCATCTTTAATGGCATTTCCACTGATAAAAACTATTGGTTTCTGACGTTGAACCATTTCACCACAAAACCATGTGGTAGAAATAAATGGTGCTTTGAGAGCTTTCACCATTCCCAGAGATTTGGGGTTTAGCTGCCCAATGGTGTCAGTTGGTCAGCAGATGGTACTGGTGGTGAGGAAGGTGAGCCACTTCTCCCCAGTAAATTTTCCCTCCAATGATGGCCGCAGGTCCCAGGCTGAGAGCAGAGCTCGGCACATGCCACCGCGTCTTGGGACCTAGGTGCCTTGCTGCTTCAGCTGTTAGTTTGCCTACCCCACATATGGCAGTTGGTAAACAGTTGGTGGGGATACATAATCCTTTTTCTACAAATATTTCTTCTCTAGATGTAAAGACATTGTCAGCCCCTGCAGAGTAGGGACTATCTTTTAAAAACCTTTTTTTTTTTTTGTATCTCCAGTGTTTAGCATAATGCCTGGCACACAGTAGGCACATAATAAATGTTGATTGATTGATTGATTGAATACTATGCCTCTGGAAAATGTGCTTCAGTGGGAGGCATTTAAAAATTGTCTTTATTAAGTTAATCAACTATCATTTTATAGCACCTACTATATGCCAGGTGCTGGGAATTAAAAAGCAAGAAACAATCCCTGCCTTCAAAGAGCTCATAGTCAATTGAAAGGAAACAAAGTATACACATATTTTAAAAGTTTAAGTTAATTTAAAATATATGTAACGTATAAAATATATATAGAAAAATAGAGTAATTGAAGAGCATTAGGGCAGGCATTGAGAAGATAATATATGTATGTGTGTCTGGAACAATAAATATATATACATATAGAAATATATAAACACATATTTAAATACATATACATAGTCAGAGAGTGTGTCATATTACTGGACTTTAAATGAGGAAGACCTGGTTTCAAATTCTACCTCAGACACTTTGTAGCTGTGTGATCCTGGGTAAATCATGCAATTACCCCAACCTCCGTTTTCTCATCTGTAGAACAAGGAGCCTGGGCCTGATGATCTTGAAGATCTCTACCAGCTCTAAGTTGATGGTCTTTATAAAAAGTATGTACAATGTGTTTTTTCATTTTGATTTGTTTTTGTTCATGGTTGGTTTTAGTAAATGGAAGGGAATCATGAAGAATCTCATGACTGAACTGAGCTTTGAAGGAAACTAGAGATTCTGGTAAGCATGAGAAGGGACTCAATTTTAACCAACATAAAATGTAAATTTCACCCAACTATTTTGTGCTGAAAGAGTTCACCTTCGTCCATTCAGGAATCTTTGGGATCCATGTTGGTCTGATTTGGAGCTTCTTCAAGAGAGTCATAATGACTTACATGTGTATTTGTATGGGGTTGGGGATGAGAAATTGAATGAGCCACAGCCCCAGAGTGAGAAAAAAATTATGGTTTGAAGTTTGCCATAATTCCCACACTCTGTACATGCCAACCATCTAGATGACCTTGAATTGGAATGAAAGGGAATAAACATTTATTAAGTACCTACTATGTGCCAGGCACTGTACCAAGCCCTTAAAATATTATCTTATTTGATCTGGGTTAGAGCTAGGATAAATAGAAGGAAGAGGATGAGTAATGTTATTTTTACTTTGTGTACTTCTGTACTATATGTACTTTCTGTAGTAGAATCATCCCAAATCGGAAGAAAAAATAGAATAATTATAGCAGAGCATTAAGGTGGGCACTGAAGAGAAGAGATTGTGCACTGCAAAGAGCAGCGGACAAGAGATTTAGATGATGGCTTGAAACTCATCCTTCTTGACTTTTTTTTTTGTAGCCTTTGACATTTCTAATCACTTCTTCTCTCTCTGGTTTTGTGACACTACATTATCCAGCTTTGCCTCCTACTTGCCTGACTACTTCTCACTCATTTTTCCTTTGCTGGACCTTCATCCAGATCATGCCCATTAATTGTAGATATACACCAAGGTTATGTCCTTTGTCCCCTCTTCTCTTCTTCCATACCATTTTGTTTGGTGATTTCATCAGCTCCCCTGAATCTCATTATCATCTTAATGCAGATGAGTCTTAGATCTATTTGTCCAAATCTAACCTCTCTACAGACCTCCATTCTTGCATCTTCAACTACCTGTTGGACATCTCAAACTAGATGTCCAACAAACATCTTAAACTCAGCACATCAAAAAACTAAGCTTATTATTTTCCCCAAGCCCTCTCTTCTTCTAACTTAACTGTTACAATCATCTGTTATTGTAGTTTGTCCTTCATTTCCTTTTTTTTTAAACCCTTACCTTCTGTCTTAGAATCAATACCAAGTATTGGTTCCAAGGCAGAAAAGCAGTAAAGGTCTAAGCAATGGAGGTTAAGTGACTTGCCCAGGGCTACACAGCTAGGAAGTGTCTAAGATCAAATTTGAACCCAGTTCCTCCCTACTCCAGGCCTGATTCTCTATCCACTGAGACAACTAGTTGCCCCTGTCTTTCATTTTCAAAGAGTACCTACAACATCCCAGGCGGATGTTTTGACATGCTTGTGAATTGGATTTAAGTAACTGTAAAGCTGCACAGTCAGCCTCATTCTGTTTCAGTCACTGAAGTCCAATAGCAAGACAAAAGTTAGAATGACTGATGATGGGTGACCTGGCATGCAGTGGATGACTTTGGTGTCTTTGGTGATTGGAAGGAAGGTTATAATAGTTTATAGACAGGTCAGTTAAACACCTATTATACTTTTATCCTAGTCACCTAGGATAGCAACCTAGGTGCCATCCTTGACTCCTCACTCTCTCACTCCCTGTATTCAATTAATTGCCAAGCCCTGTTGTTTCTACCTTCTTAAATTTCTTTGTTTCTTTAAAAACCCTTACTTTCTGTCTTAGCATCAATACTAAGTATCTGGTTCCAAGGCAGAAGAGAGTTAAAGAGTAGGCAATGAAGGTTAGGTGACTTGCCCAGGGTCACACAGCTAGGAAGTACCTTCTTACATTTCTTGTATATGACTCCTTTTCTCCTCTGGCACTACCACCCGTCTAGTGAAAGGATCTCATTATTTCATACCTGGATTATTTCCAAACAGGCTAAGCAACCTGCTGGTTGGGCTTTCTGCCACAATTTTCTCCCCACTCCAATCCATTCTTTACTCAGCTGTTAGAGTACTCTTAAAATTCAAGTCTGACCATGTCACTCCCTACACAATAAGCTCCATTGGTTCCTTATTACAATCAGAATAAAACAGAAAATTATCTGTATGGTGTTGAAAAACCTTTTATAATTGTCCTTCCCCTCTTCCTCCTTCTTTCCTTTTAAAAAACCTCTTATCTTCCATCTTAGAATCAATACAGTGCATTGGTTCTAAGGCAGAAGAACAGTAAGGGCTAAGCAATGGGCATTAAGTGCCCAGGGTCACACAGCTAGAAGTATCTGAGAACAGATTTGGACCCAGGACTTCTCATCTAGCTCAATCCACCAAGCCACCTAGCTACCCCTTTCAAGTCTTCTTATACTTTACTTATTCCCATATATTCTTTGAAACAGTGACACTGACCTCTTTGATGTTCCTCCTTGTACAAACTTTTCCATGGTATTTTCTATGGCTGCCCCTGGACTTCTGAAACTTTCTCTCTTCTCATCTCTACCTCCTGGATTCCCTGGCCTCCTTCAAGTCCAAGCTAAAAATCCTAATTTCAACAAGAAGTTTTTCCCAACCTTTCTTTTTAAAAAATAATGAATGAATTTATTTTTTTCAGTTACAAATTGTTTTCTGACATTTTAGGATTCAGATTTTCTCCTGTTCTCTCTCCCCTTTCCCTCCCCTCTCCCCAAGGTGGTACATAGTCTGGTGTAGGTTATACCAGTACTTTCTTGCAATACATATTTGCACATTGCTCATGTTGTGATGGAAGACACACATCATACATACAATAAAAATCTCATGAAGGAAATATGGTGGAAGATGCCATGCTTCAATGTACCCTCAGACTCCAACTGCTCCTTCTTTGGCTGTGGATAACATTTTTTCATCACAAGTCCCTTGTGGTTATCCTGGACACTTGCTTTGCTGATAATGATTTAGTCTTTCACTGTTGATCATTGTATAATATTTCTGATACTATATGCATTGTTCTCCTGGTTCTGCTCACTTCACTTTGCATCAGTTTTCATGACCTTTCTTTATGCTTCCCTCTGATAATTTCCAATTTGTCCTGTATATATCTTGTTTGCACATAGTTGTTTGCATCTTGTTTCCTCCCTTAGATTGTGAGCTTCTTGAGAGCAAGGACTGTCTTTTAGCTTTTTTATTTTCCTGTATCTTCAGCACTTTGCACAACTCCTAGAGCACAATAGATACTTAATAAATACTGTTTGAAATACGGTTAGTGCAAATGAGCTCAGATACATAGGATATTTCAAAGAAATTGTAAAATAATGTTTCATAAGCTTGAATGTCTGGTGATATCTGACCTTTCTTTCAGTGTGTGAAGAACACATGCCCTAATTACTAGTACAAATATGAGGGTTTTTTGGCAGGGAGGAGCAGGGGAGTATAACTAGGACCAAGAGTTGTCATTTTCCTTGTGACCTTGTCTTCAGGTTCCTAGAAATCTCCTAGCATTACTCAGCTCCTTCCCTTCCTGCCTCCTTGCCCATGCCAGAAGACTTGGGGTAAGTCATTTACTTTCTCTGATCTCAATTTCTTCATCTGAAATGAGCAGATTGGATTAAGTAATCGCTTCCAGCTCTAACAGTCTATGAGTCTATGATTTGGAGAGAAGAGTTTTTGACAATAGAGCCAAGAAGCCAGCTGCTGAAATAATGATGGAAGAAGCAGCAAATAGGAAGGAAGTTAATTTGTGACTGGTTCCACCCTACTTCATTTCTCTGGGAATGAAGTTCTTTTGTACCCCACCAAATATATTCCGGAGTCCATGAGCTCAGCTCAGATGTTCTGGCTGAACGAGTGAATTCAGATATAATCCAGTCCTTTCTGGGATTTCTTTCCCTCTCTTGGATAACGACTGGAGGTGATAATGAGAACATTACGATCAATCACTCTGACAACCACAGCTACTAATTGTGAGATGCCCTAAGTGTTTGGGTTGAGTGCAAAACAGAGTATATAACATCAATTCCCTTGCTGGCAAAAAGATCAGTGATAAGAGAATTTAGACTGGGAGAGCTCTTAGAGATCATATGATTGTCTTCTCCCTTTTCCTCATTTTTAATATGAGGAAACAGAGATGCAGAGAGAAGTGACTTTTTTTTTTTTTTTTTTTTTTTTTTTTTTTTTTTTTTTTTTTACCCCTAGCTAGGAAGCAGAATGGATAGAGCTCCAGGTCTGGAGTCAAGAGGATCTGGGTTCAAATTTGACCTTAGATACTTCCCAACTGTATGACCCTGGGCAAGGCATTTAACCCCCATTGCCTAACCCTTACCTTTCCTCTGTCTTAGAATTGATACTAAGACAGAAGATAAGGATTTTTTAAAAAAGAAAAAGAAAATCTAGTATCTTTACCTTTGCACACCTGCCCCCCAAACCCCAAATGTCCTTGCACCTTCCTTTGTCTTAGAATCTCTAGCTTCCTTCAGATTTCAGTTCTCAGTTTGTCTCAGTTTCCTCATCTATAAAATGGAGATAATAGCACTTACCTCCCATAGTTGTTATAAGGACCAAACAAGATAATAACTGTAAAGTGCTTAGCACAGTGTCTAGCACATTTTAAGTACTCTCTTCTCTCTCTTTCTCTTTCTCCTCTCTCCCTCTCTCTGTGTCTCTGTCTACCTCTCTCTCTGTGTCTCTCTGTCTGTCTCTGTCTCTTTGTCTGTCTCTCTCTCTCTCTCTCTCTCTCTCTCTCTCTCTCTCTCTCTCTCTCTCTCTCT
>NC_058131.1:183023680-183053982 GCF_016433145.1 Gracilinanus agilis | reverse complement strand
TCTCTCTCTCTCTCTCTCTCTCTCTCTCTCTCTCTCTCTCTCTCTCTTTCCCCTTCTTTCCCTCCCCATATTCATCTATCTATTCACTCATCAAACTATTTTGATGTCTGAATGTAAATCAAGATAAGGATAGTATTTAAAATGTTTCTAGATATAGTATAGATATATGTATATATAGTATAGTATAGATATAGGCTTATTCCCTTCCCCTCTGACTCCAAATTCAGGATTCTTTCTCATACACAGTACTGTGTGACAAGTGCCATATATGAATGTTTACTATAATTATTATTATTTCCTCAAATGTAAAATAGAGATAAAAATAGCACCTACCTCCCAGGGTTGTTGTAAGGATCAAATGTGATACTATTTATAAAAAATGCTTAGCATAGTGCCTGGCACATAGTAGGTACTATAGAAATGCTTATTCACTTCTCCACCTATTGAAAGAAGTTAGGGTCCATATCATAAGGAAAATGGAACGTCTTAAAATTCCCATGGGACAAGGCAGTTCTCTTTGAGGACACAGGGCAGTGAGTCTAGCGAACAATTTCATTAATGAGAAATCCCTCTGGAAATAGACCTTTCTGTTATGACTTCAGGCCATCAAGGCTAGAGTTTAAAAATAAACCTCAAGGTTTGGGGGATTTAAAGGAAAAAATCTTTTGAGCCTGTGGTATTTCTGCTTGTCTTTTTCTCCCAATTTTTGTCTGCCTTTCCACTATCCTCCCTTCCAGTCTTAGGAACTCTCCAGTCTGAGGAACTCAGAAGCTTGGACATGAAGCAGAAACAGGCCCATCTATCATGGCCTTGAAGAGTGTCCAGAGGCAGGAGTTGGACCTGGGGGTGGGGAGAGACTGGGAGCTCAGTTATTTCAGAAGGGAAACATTTATCCCAGAAGGCTCTAATGTCTCTCTTTCTCTCTCTCTGTCTTTCTCTCTCTAGAGGGAGGGCCTCCAGGGTAGGGGTGGAAAGAGAAAGTGGGGAGGAGGAAGAAAAGATAAGCCTGCACTAATTTATCTTTTTTAATTGGCTTGGAATACTTGAAGGAAAGCTGTTTTGTTATCCACTGACTCTGGAGTTGGCCCAAATCCAGAATCTAGGGAAGCAGTCAGGCTCTTGAAGAGTGCAATTTCTTAGAAACTGAGCCCAGCTCTGCCATTTGCTAGGGAAGATGTCTCGAGGACATTGGGAGTATGGACTCAAGGAAACTGGATGCGAGACAATCATCTACCTTCAGAAGTGGCACTCGTTTCCTGGGTAGTGGAGAAAAAAAGAAAGTATTCATAACTGAGTTATGACATTTATATTTTATAAGGAAATTATAGAATATGGAAAGATTCTCCTGAGGTCATCTCGTGGCCTCCCCCTATTTCTTACCTCCCCCCCCAGGAAGTCCAAATAATTATCCCAGACCTATAAGGATTTGTTGGGCTATCCTAACAATACCTTCTCTCACTTAAAAGAGAACATTTAGAGAACTCTCTATTTCTACTACAAAACTTGTGAGGTATTGAAGTGACTTACAGTGCTACCATATGGTAGAGAAGCTCTCAGGCCAATCCACACAAATCTATTTAATCCATGATTGTATGATTCATCCGTTAATAGAGTTAACTGCCATATGCGCCATTACTTTTAAGGAAAAATGAATCCCAAGTTCTACCTTAAATAGCAGAAGTACATCCTTCCATCAGTGTTTGGAAGGGGGTTTGGAAGTTGGGTTTGGTTCTTCCTCAGTGTAGTGGAAAGTCCAAAAGGAAGAAGCTAGTTTCCCAGCTGGGGCAGCCATTCTTGTTTGGAGAGATTTGTAAATCGGGAGCTACCCACATCTGGTTCTAAAAGGTCTTAATGCTTAGAGATTTAAAATAAGTTCAGGCTGTTGTGAACAGTTAGACTTTAAAATAAGCCTCCTTAGAGCAGTGACAGGAATTCTCCACCTTGTTATCTTCATTTCACCTGTCATTTCCAAGTGAACTTAGCATCCCTGAAATGATTGTCTGAGTTTCTTGACTATGAGAACATGGCTGATGGTCAGTGGACTGAAGTAAAACAGTCTAGAGTCAGTCATTTAGCCTGTCTGGGCTTCAGTTTCCTCAATTATAGAATGAGGTCTGGGTTACATGATCTCTTCCAGCTCTGACACTCCCACGTTCTAAAGCCCCTTCTAGCTCCAACAAACCACATTCTAAGTCTGACTTTCCATGTTGTAACATTCCCTTCTAGCTCTCACATTCCAGGTTCTAAAGATCCCTTCTAACTCTGAATTCATGTTCAAAGGCTCCCTTCTAACTGTGATATTCCATGTTCTAAAGCTGTTTCTTTTTTTAAAACTTTACTTTCTGTCTTAGTAACAACTCTAAGACATAAGGCAAATGAGTTTATGTGACTTGCCCAGGGTCACACATCAAGGAAGTATCTAAGGCCAGATTTGAACCCAGGGCCTTCCTACTCCAGACCTGGAACTCCATCCGCCGCGCAACCTAGCTGCCTCTTAAAACCTCTTCTAATTCTGACATTCCGTGTTCTAAAGCCCCACCTTCTAAATCTGATATTTCATGTTCTAAGCCCCCTTCTAATTCTAATAGTCCAGATTCTAAGGGCTTCCTGCCACTTTATGGTTTGGGAAGATCAGGAAGCATCACTCACAATTATTTACCAAGCAAAGGCAATCAGTTCAGTTTAATTCAATATTTATTAAAATTAAATATTTATTAAGCATCTAAGTAAAAAGCCCTCTGCTTTGAGGAGAGAGAAGACTACCATAAAATAGTCCCTGAGGGTGGGTGGCATTAAAACACATATGCAGATAAAGATTGTGCAAGAAAAACTGAGGAAGGAGAAAGCACAAGTGGAAGAATCTGAAAAAGGCTTTCCAAAGGAGGTAGCCTATACTGAACTTGGAAAGATGATTCTGAGGGGCACTTTGGGAAGAGATGGCTAGTCTAAGTGTTTGGGATTGGAACCCAGCATTGTAAAGAGGAATAGTATAAACTAAGTCTTGGGGCTGGTTTATGTAAAACCTCCAAGGCTAGCCTACGAAATTGTTTCTATTTTATCTTAGGAGTACTAGGGAGTCACTGAAAAATTCTGAGCAGAGGAGTCAGAGGGTTTGACCAATGCAATCATCTAGGAGGGCAACAATCTGAATGAAAAGAGGGGAACTGAGGTGAGAAATGTTAGAAGTATTATCAGCATGACTTGTCAACTGACTTGATGTGGGAGAGGAACAGCGAGAGGGAAGAAAGAATGGATGCTTCCATTTTAAATTCAACAAATATTTATTAACCACCTATTATGGGCAAAATACTAAAACTGATGATACATAAAAAAAAATTGTGCCTGCCCTCGAGGATCTTATATTCAAGTGAGGGTGATATGATATGATGTTCTATACATAGGCTTAATATGTCATATAATATTATATCATATCATTATTAAATTATTTATAGAGATAAGGAAATTCTTTCAAAGGACAAAAAAGAAAAAAAAATAGAGAAATCAGTTAGAGATCTTGAATTAGAGTCCACTGAAGCAGCTAGTTATCACAATGGATAAAGTATTAGTCCTTAAATCAGGAAGAACCTGAGTTCATATCTGATTTCAGATCTGCCGATTTTTTCATTTATAAAATAGGGATAATAACAGCACTTATCTCCCAGCATTATTTTTTCCATCCATCTAAGAATTAATACATGTAAGAATGAAATTTGGGAGATGCCATCTTTAAGTATATATATATTTTCTATGGACATGTGGAAATTACCAAACTACATTTCCCATGGTCCAACGGGTTTCTGGTTCTGGTTCTTTGGGCGTGGGGATGCCTACGTCTCCACACAGAGAACAGTTTAAATCTCCTGGGTTAGGGGGGAGTGGCCTCTTGGCCAGCAGACTCAGGAAGAGACGCGAGGTAATAATGGCTGGAGCGGCACTTTTGAATTCTTACAAGCGCGTGGTCTAATAACTTTATCTATCAGCATGGCTTTAATTAAAATACTAATTTTTATATTTATAGCAGCCTTTATCATTTTTTATCGTTATACATAGTATTTATTCTAAGACAGAAGAGCGGTATGGACTAGGCAATTGGGGTTAAGTGACTTGACAGGGTCACACAGTTAGGAAGTATCTGATTTGAACCCAAGACCTTCCACATCCATGGCTTGGGTAGCTTTATGCTACTCAAATCACATCTCCCAGCATTGTTGCAAAGATACATTGTGATAATATTTGTAAAAAATTTTGCATACTTTAAAGCACTAAGAAAATTGTTTTAAACCACAATGCAGTGCAAGATTATATTAACTTTTTTTGGATGTTAGGATGACTCAGCTCCAAATTAAAATATGGCCTCAGACGCTAACTGTGTGACCCTGGGCAAGTCACTTAGCCTTGCTTGTCTCATCTTTAAAATGAAATAGGGAAGGCACTGGGAAACCATTCCAGTGTCTTTGCCAAGAAAACTCCAAATGGGGTCAAGAAGAGTCAGAAATGGCTGAAACAATGGAATAATAACAAAATCCCCTGGACCAAAATGTATAGATCGAGGACCAAGGAATAGAATCTAATTGATGGTTTCCAGTGCTGACCTTACCCATACTTATGGTGGGTCAGTATTTGGTATCTTCACATTTTGTAAGTGGAACTTCCCCTTGATTAGGGGAAGACAGCTTGGACTGGGAATCTGGAGAGCTGAGCTCTATCTTTTTTTTTTTTTAATTAAACTCTTGTATACCATCATTTCTCCTTTTGTTTGGTAAAGTGGAATCTATACTTATTGAACCCTCTTTCTACTTCCCAAAAATCTTTCAAGGAGGAATTATATAATATACACAATGTTTTGAACACTAAGGATAAGAGTATCACGTACTATAATAGGACTGACTTGTGGTGAATGAACTATTAAATTATAGTAATTCAACAAATATTTATAAGATATTGTGTTCAGAGCACTCTATTAAGTTCTGGAAAGAGAAAAAAGTATACATAGAATATAATCTTTCCATTGGAGTTAGTGTGGCACAGTGTAAAGAACATAGGCTATGGGGTTAAAAGACCTGGGTTCTAATCCTGCCTCTAGTGCTTATAGCCTGCATTGACTTGGTTAAGATATTTGACCATCTTGGGACTTCATTTCCCCATCTATAAAATGAAGGTGATGGACTAGATGACCTCCAAAGCCCTTCTTATTCTAAGATCCTATGACCTCTCATGTAGTTTATAATCTATTTGGGGGTATAAGCCTGTGTAGAACATAGGCTTGATGTACATCCTGAGGGGAAGTATTACCAACGACCTTTCCCCTAAGGTAGGGGAAATGGAAAGTCGATAATGCTCACTCCTGGTGTATATGAACTCAGCCCTCATGTTAAGCTCATATTTGGTAGAGAGGGTATCAGGGCAGTTAAACAAGCCTAGCTAAGGCAGCAAAGTACCCTGGGAGAGAGACAGGAGGCACCATTGTGGCTACCATCTCTTTTCAGACTCTTAGGGACACAGTCTGGGATCTTGATCCCAGGAGCCTTGGGAATGGCAATTCCTCCAGCCCAGTGCCCTCAGCTCTCCTCTTAGAAAGCAATCCTTGTGGAGATGCAACCTGGCAAGTACTCTTGAAGGTACTATGGTTATATTTTTTGAAGTCTCAGAAAAGAAAGTTCTTGTCTCCAAAGTCATTAGCACTGTCAAATGATTCAACATTGGAAACTGACATGACTTTTTAAAGTGGAAATCACATAAAGATTTCCATCACCTGCTTTGCCACTATACCTTGAGGATCATGGAGCCATTCCCTCTGACTTGCAACTGAAGCCTTCCATATATGTTGGCTCCCCCATTAGAAGGTAAGCTTGAGAGAAGGAATTTTTCTACTTGTTTGCAGCTTAGCATATAGTAAGTGCTTAATAAATGCTTAATCAGCTGTTATGCAATCACAAGTAGCTATAATGCAATATAATACACGCACATGAGAAAGATGCAGAGTGATATGTGGGGACTCTGCTTGGAGGAAGGACACCAGGAGGAAGCGAGCAGGCTTCTGGGATTAGGTGGTGTTTGAGATGAGTCTCAAAGGGTAAGTGTGAATTCAGCAAGGAGAGGGAGAGAATTTTAGGTACAGAGAATAGTTTTTACAGTCTTATAGACAAGGAAATTATAAGCAAAAGCCATTGTGGGAAAGCACAGGGCACGTTTATGGAGACTGCAAGTATGCTCAAATTGTCTTTGAGTATGTATGGTGCCATATTGAGAAAAGGGGAATGAATGTTATTCAACAGGCTTTGGCGAGCCACCAAAATTTTTGAAACAATTTTTTTTAAACAAAAGAGTGACACAATAAGTTCATGTGTGTAAGACAAGGTGGAGGAAGGAGAGGGGAATTCACCTGTAGGGAAATCATAGGTGGAACCTACTTGTCCCCAGAATCCAGAGGTTCTTTCCAAGATCCAATAAAGATTATAATACTGAGAGCTGTGAAGGAAGGGGGCCTAGCAGTACCAGATATTAAACTATACTATAAAGCAGCAGTCATTAAAACAATATGGTACTGGTTAAGAGACAGAAGGGAGGATCAGTGGAATAGACTTGGGGTAAATGTCAGCAAGACAGTGTATGATAAACCCAAAGAGCCCAACTTTTGGGACATGAATCCACTATTTGACAAAAACTGCTGGGAAATTTGGAAAACAATATGGGAGAGATTAGGTCTAGATCAACATCTCACACCCTACACCAAGATAAATTCAGAATGGGTGAATGACTTAAATATAAAGAGGGAAACTATAAATAAGTTAAGTGAACACAGAATAGTACACTTGTCAGATCTCTGGGAAAGGAAAGATTTTAAAACCAAGCAAAAGTTAGAGAAAATTACAAAATGTAAATTAAATGGTTTTGATTACATTAAACTAAAAAGCTTTTGTACAAACAAAAACAATGTAGTCAAAATCAGAAGGGAAACAACAAATTGGTAAAAAATCTTTATAACAAAAAACTCTGACGGGGTCTAATTACTCAAATATACAAGGAGTTAAATCAATTGTATAAAAATTCAAGACATTCCCCAATTGATAAATGGGCAAGAGACATGAATAGGCAATTTTCAGGTAAAGAAATCAAAATCAATATCAATAAGCACATGAGAAAGTGTTCTAAATCTCTAATAATTAGAGAAATGCAAATCAAAACAACTCTGAGGTATCACCTCACACCTAGCAGATTGGCTAAAATGAAAGAAGGGGAGAGTAATGAATGTTGGAGGGGATGTGGCAAAATTGGGACATTAATGCATTGCTGGTGGAGCTGTGAACTGATCCAACTATTCTGGCTGGCAATTTGGAACTATGCTCAAAGGGCTATAAAAGAATGCCTGCCCTTTGATCCAGCCATACCATTGTTGGGTTTGTACCCCAAAGAGATCATAAATAAACAGACTTGTATGAAAATATTTATAGCTGCACTTTTTGTGGTGGAAAAAAACTGGAAAAGGAGGGTATGTCCTTCAATTGGGGAATGGCTGAACAAATTGTGGTATATGCTGGTGATGGAATACTATTGCACTCAAAGGAATAATAAACTGGAGAAATTCCAGGTGAACTGGAAAGACCTCCAGGAATTGATGCAGAGTGAAAGGAGCAGAGCCAGAAGAACACTGTACACAGAGACTGATATACTATGGTAAAATTGAATGTAATGGACTTCTGTACCAGCAGCAATGCAATGACACAGGACAATTCTGAGGGATTTATGGTAAAGATGCTACCCACATTCAGAGGAAGGACTGCAGGAGAGGAAACATAAGAAAAACAACTGCTTGAACGCATGGGTTGGGGTGGACATGATTGGGGATGTGGACTCGAAACCACCACACCAATGCAACTAACAACAATTTGGAAATAGGTCTTGATCAATGACATATGATAAAACCAGTGGAAATGGGCGTCGGCATGGGTGACGGGGTGTGGGGGGTGAAGGGGAAAGTAGGAGCATGAATCATGTAACCATGTTAAAAACGAATATTAATAAATGTTTAAAAAAAAAAGAAAAATAATAATACGGAGAGCCACCCAGGCCACTTAAACAGTGCAAGCAAAGAGGGCAAATAGAATGCTCCATGCCAAATTAGTGTCATGATCCTGAATAAGTTCTCCTTATTATCAGACCAACATGATGTTTTTTCATGTAAAATGGAAATGACTTTCTGTGCGTCTATGCTAGTGATGTTGCCTTAGATAAGTAGCTCCCAGAGAGCAGTGGCAGATCCGTGCTTTGAGGAAGTAACTGCCTAATTCTAAGCTCAGCATCATACATACTCAAAGACAATGCCATATTATTAGGCAATGAATGTGGTATAGCTATCTAAGGATTATTACATGCAGGGAATAATGAAGTTCTTTTTTTTTTCTAAATGAAATCCTTACCTTCTATCTTAGAATCAATAGAATCAATACTGAGTATTGGTTCCAAGGCAGAAGAACAGTAAGGGCTAGGCAAATGGGGTTAAATGACTTGCCCAGGGTCACACATCTAGGAAATGTCTGAAGTCACATTTGAATACAGGACTTCCTTTCTTCAGGTCTGGTTCTTTATCCACTGAGTCATCTAGCTGCTCCTTTCTTATTAATGAACTTAACAAACTTTAACAAGCATGGACATTTCCTTACAAAAAGAACATAAAAGAAGTTTCTCTCTAATTCCACAAATCTCTCTTGTTTGTCTGTAACTGCTGAACTTTCTTCTGTTCTCTTCTATGTATTAACAAAATGTTTCATTAACACTCTTTTCATTCCATACCCATTATGTGTGGATTTATTTTGTTTTCCCATACTTATTTTTTACAAGAGAAGTTTTTTTTTTTTTAATTTACTTTGGAGTGGAGTGGGTGGAAAGGAGTATTACAGGAGCAATTAGCTGGATAGTGGCAGTGATATTAATATTGTACTTTCAGTTCTTATAAACAATTGAAGTTTAGCAACCCTGTAGCATAATGTATAAACTCAGGACAACCTGAGTTCAAATCCAGACTCAGATATTAGCTATATGACTGGAGAAATTAGGTAACCTTTGTCTTGCCTCAGTTTTTTCTTCTGTAAAGTGGGAATAATCATAGCACCTAACCCCCAGAGCCATGAGAATCAAATGAGATATTTGTAAAGGGCTTTGTATACCTTAAAATTCTATATAAAAATTAAAAATCTATATAAAGGCTAGCTATTATTAAATCAATCGAACATTAAATATTCATTGACTGTTAGGTGAAAGGCAATACCCTCTCTTTCCTGGTTTCTATGATCATTTTCTAGGGCTTGCTAAACCACTGGTTTCTATACCTGCCATTCCTTCACTCTTATTTGTTACCTTTTCTATTTGTCACACATGCACCCTGACTTCAGTGGCACTATATCATTCTCTTCATCACCATTCTGCTTTCCACACTCAAAAAATTTACCCTTTTTCATCCCAATCAAATGCAACTGAATCTCATACTTCCAAGTGAAAATAATCTATCAATGTCTTGAAAAATGACTTCATGTTCTTTTTAGAGCAAGGTGGTGATTAATGAGAGCAGATAATTTGATAGAGAGACATATATATGTATGTTAAGTATATACAAGATGATTTCTTTTGGGGGAAGAATCAAGGAAGAATTAGCTGTGAAGGGGTTAGGAAAGGCTTCATATAGCCTTCAGCTAGCTAGATGTAGAGTCAAAGCAGACCTGAGTTCAAATTCGGCTTCAAATATTGTTCAGCTTTGTGTCTTTGAGCAAGTCATTAAACTTCTTTCAGCCTTTGTTTCCTCGTCTAATAAATGGGTATAACAATTGTACCTACCTCACCTCATCAGAGGATCAAATTTGATAATTTATATAAAGCACTTTGTAAACCTCCTTAGAGCTCTCTCTCTCTCTCTCTCTCTCTCTCTCTCTCTCTCTCTCTCTCTCTATATATATATATATATATATATATATGCTATTGTTGTTCATTACCCCCCTTCTCTCTTCTCTCTCTTTCCCCTTTCCCTCTCCATCACCTCGCCTCTCTTTCTTCCTCTCCCTCTCTGTCTGTCTGTCTCTCTGTCTCTCCGTTTCTCTCTGTCTGTCTGTCTCTGTCTCTCAGCCTAATTGAACATTCTCTCTTCCAGAGAATTGGGATATATTCTCCTCACCCCACTCCCCAGCCCCCCTGCTAAGGAACCTGATGAAGACTCCAAGTGTTCTAAAAATACCCCCCCCCCAGGCTCTTGCTACCCTCCCCAAGCAATCGCCTGACAGTAACCATACCCCACCACAGTGTCAGTCAAAAAAAACTTGGCAAATGTCAGCGGCAGTTCCCTGTAATCTCCCAGGAGGTAAGGCCATGCCAGAAGTGACAGATTCCTTTATCCACATCTCTCGGATATAAACAATATTGTAGAATAATGACAGAGGGAGCCTTCTAACCTAGTCTCCCTTAGCCACTTCACCCCAGGCTAAGTTACCTAGAAGCTTATGTCCTTAATAGCCCCAGGGCTTTTTTTTTCTTTTTTTGGCTTATTATCCTTATCTATTGGAGGCAAAAGCACCTCAGTGAAAGACCTTTCTGTGGTGCCATGTTCTGAATGTCTCTGTAATCCTCTCATTTATGTATGCAGACAAGGAGATCAAAGTTCCCCTCCTCCCCCATCCCCAGAATGCATAAAACATGTCAGAGTTGGAAGTTATACATCCATTAGAGCTGACATACACCTTGTCCAGGCTGATGGGACAGCATAGATATCTTCAAGAAAAAATGAGCCTAGGACCCATGGCCTAATGTGGTCCATCCATGTCCTTGGATGATGAACTTTTAAAAGGGGGAAGTAGAGAAAGGCAAGAGACCACGGGAGACAAGGAGGAAATTAAATAATAATTAATAATAATATTATTAATAATTAGCATTTAGGCAGTACTTTGAGATTGGCAAATCCCTTCACATGTATTATTGCATTTGAACTTTGCAACGACTCTGAGAAGGGACTACTATCGTCTCCATTTTGTTGATGTCTTAAAGAGGTTAAGTGATTTGTCCAAGGGTATAAGCATCAGAGGCAGGATTTGAACTCAGATTTTCTTGGCTTAAAGTCCAGCACACTATTCACTATCCCATGCTGTTTTTCTTAGAGATAAAGCAAAGAAAGAAGAAAAAAAGGGAGGAGAAAATGGAGGGGTGGGGGAGAATCAACTCTCTTATAGAACTCTCTTGATTTACTGAGGATCCACAATTACCCAGATTTGCTTGCTCTCTCCGTCTATGTAGAAGCCAGTCTCTCCTTTGGCTGAAGAAGTCATTCATTGTTCTGATGGGCAGCTCTCTATGGAGGATGATCTCCGCATTTTTCTAGGTTGACCCTCAGATGATGGATAAACCTATCTCTCAAAAAGCTTTCCAGCTTGGTAGGACCTTGGCAGATTTTGTACTCTACTGACAGAGACTTCTGGAGTCCGGGGTCATGGCAGAGGCATGATATGGGAAGGCACCAGAGGACATCTGTGGACAAATGAGAGTAGAGGATCTTTAAAACTTACCATAAAGGGCAGCTAGGTGGCTCAGGAGATAGAGAACCAGGTCTAGGAATGAGAGGTCTTGGATTAAAAAAAAAACCCTTTTTTTTTAAAACCTTTATCTTCCATCTTGGAATCAATACTGTGTATTGGCTCCAAGGCGGAGAGTGGTAAGGGCTAGGCAATGGGGGTCAAGTGACTTGCCCAGGGTCACAAAGCTAAGAATTGTCTGAGGCCAGATTTGAACCTCCCATCTCTAGGCCTGGGTCTCAATCCACTGAACTACCCAGCTGCCCCCTTGGATTCATTTTGACCTCAGATACTTCCTAGCTGTGTGATGCTGGGCAAATCACTTAACCCCAATTGCTTATCCCTGATTACTCTTCTGCCTTGGAACCAATACTTAATATTGATTCTAAGACAGAAGGCAAGGGCTTAAAAAAACAGTATTATGGAATCGGTATTGGTAATGGGATTGAGAGTTGTCCTGTTACCGTTCCTTTGGGCAGTAATTTTTTCATGAAATGTGTTTTCATATAGAGATAGCTGAGGACAGCAATGAGGAGCACCCACGGTGCTCAGAAAGTATTTTGAGGCAGAACCTGGATCCCTGGGTCCTTTAAAAACAAGTTTTATTAATGCTTTTTATCCTTACAACACAATCATGCCCAATACTATTAGTAGCTGGCATTTAATTAGTTTATTAATGTTTATGAATTGTCTTACATATATTAACAAATTTGATCTTCACAACAACCTTGTGAAGTAGGTGATATTTTTTTTACAGATGAGAAAGAAACTGAGGGCCTGGTGAAGTTATTTTCCCAGGGTCACTTCCCTAATAGAATTTGAACCCATCTTCTTGACTCTGTGTCTAGTATTTTGTCCACTGTACCATGCTGTTTCTCCACTTTTCATACTGAACTTGCCCTTGTAACAAGTAAAAACAATTAAGCAAAGAGATCTAATATAGTGACAGTTATACAGTTATATATTATATATACATACAGACCAATTTATACACCTATATGTACACATACACATATGTATGTGTGTATTCTTCCCTAGTAGTCAGTTCCTTGACTGCCATGGAAGGGAGACATATTTCAGTATATATTCTCCAGGGTCATCATTGGTGTGTCAATTATTTAGTTTCCTTTTTTGTGATCTTTTCATTTCCTTTATTGCAGTCTTTGTGTCTATTGTTCTTGGATTCTCCTTATTTCCCTCGAATCCTAATGAGTTTGAACTGCTGATCTTTCCATGTTTTTAAATTTTCTCTTATACATTATTTAATAATCAAGTAATGGTTCTAAGACCTCATCATTTGGGGAGTTTCCTACACTACTGAAAATTACAAAATACTCTATGTCTGTCCTTCTGGAGTGATTTTCATCCATATTCTCCAGTTCCAATTGCACTATAGACCTTTTATTATTTTCTCCCATTATTGTGAGAGTCCCAATGGCCAGGTATCAACCCTTGCTCTTTCAGTATAGTTAGCCCATCCTTTCTTTCCATCATACATTTTTTTGATAATACCATTAATTATTGTTCTTAGAATTTCTAATCTGCTCACTTCCACCATGTATTTCTCCATTGCCCATTGTGTGATGTTAATCTTTCATTCTTCAGAAGCAGTAATATCGCATAGAAACAATAGTAAAATGTTTGAATTGAAAAGATGGGTCATTGCTGTTGTGGGAAATGATGTCAGTGAAAGTCTTGCAGTTTCTCCAAAGCAGTCCAACTGATTCTCATCCTTTTCAACTTAGATTTCAACTTAGCTCATGGTCCACTTGAACTTTCTGTCCTAGATTTTACACACACACACGTACACACACATACTTTCATGGTGTGTCCATTCAGATGCATGGTGAGATCTGGATGATAGATATTCTTCATTCCATTTGGATGTGTATGAATCCTGTGTGAATGGATAGACAAAACTATTTTAAATGATTACAAATCTCTAGGAGGTTCTGCAATGGTTTAGGGCTTGAAATGAGCAAAATGTCATGAGCAAACAAGAATATTTGGGGGACTTCACTATCTCCCCTTCACTTTATCCCCAGGGAATCTTCCTCCACCTAGATCCTGACCCAGATCTCCATCACAGTGGCTCACCCCAAGGTGAGCATCCGTCTCCCTTTTTTATGTCTTTTCTGATGTTCCTTATCAGAAGGTCATTGAACAGGATTATTCATGTTCTGTTCTGTAATGTTAAGTATTTTTAAAAGGGCCTAAACAATGAAAATAATGACAGCTTCTTTACCAGCATCATTGACATTGTTGTAACTACTACCTCTCCTTCCCCTCAAAAGCCACCAAGGAAGAGAGCAAGATTTCATCCATTCAAATCCTTTGAATGCCTACTCAGTTGTGGCTCAGTAGCTAATAAAACAGCTTTTCATTTCCAAGCTAAAGCTTGGAACAGGAAACAGAATAGCTACACTTGTTCCTCGTCAGGGAAGGAAAGGCCCCCTCATTACCCATTTCCAGAAGCAAGGCGCATCAAGGTTCCATTGCACCTGAATTCCATTACCTATGATGTAAGGCCTGCACCCTAGTAGGCTGTAATTCAAGCACCAAACTTTTTCAAAGCTCACCTAAATGTTTCATTCAAAAAAGCCAGGGCATAGGCTCAGCACTGAGGGGCAAGGAAGAGTGACCAGCCTCCACCCTGCTAGTACTTTGCTGTCTTTAAGAGCAAAAAAATTCTCATGAATTAGCCATTTCTAACTTTTTTGAATACATCCTTTTTTGGAAGCACTCTTTTTCAGTGTCAAAAAGATTTCAGAGACGTGCTTCTATGAGACAGTAATTGATGTTTGAAATTTCTCTTAGTTGAGAAACTAAAATAATGATGAGACTATTATAAACTGAGTAGCATTTTGAAATATGTTGTATTTTTATCAATCGGGTCAGCTTCTACATTCATTTAAAAAAGTTAATCATAACTCATAAAACAAATCATTTATTAAGTATGCAGAATCCATTTTTTTTGCTTATCATCCTGTTACTTTCTGAGATGGGAACATTGCAAGAGCTTTCTGGCCTTCCAGGGTTCTCCAGCCCATAGACTGGGAACCTCTGACCCAGACATAATGAATCTTGTTAACAAAGTTTTAACAATGTCTCTTATTGTAATTCTTGGGGTTACATCAAATTCAAAAATATATTATTTCACTGGAGTGGACTCCCTCTTCTAATGATACTGATTATATGCCCTCCACCTTCAGTAGACTGTTGAAGGATTTGCTATGGCTAAAAAAATAAGTCTAAGCAATGGTCAACTTTCTGGTGATAGGTGAGTCTTTCCAATTTTAGTGAGGCTGGTCCTCTGATGACAAACACAAGGTGTTTCACTGCTTTGTACCACAAGTAGCTGCCAAGTAGTCAGCATTGAGATTTAGCAATTGATTTTCAGCTCTAGAATTCAGTGGTATTTTATGACTTGACTTTAAGGACCATCATACCTCTAGAGTTGGAAGAAACCTCTAAGGCCATCTAGTCCAATTCCCTTATTTTACAGATGAGGGAACTGAGACACTGAGACTCAAGGTAAATTAAAGGACCCAATAATGGTTATATAAGTACTGTATAAGAGGGTTTGAACTCAGCTCTTCCAAGCTCCAAGTCCAGTACACTATTTATTTTTATTTTTTTTCAACACACTACTTATGATGCCATTTTGTCTCAAGGGGTAGAAGAGAAAGTTACGTGTATCATCTAGAAGTAGGAGCTGGAAATTGGGGTCTCTTCACTTCTTTCCTTCCTCCTCTTCCTTTCCCTTCTTAGATCTAAACAACTCTCTTCCATTAGGGAATGAAATTCCCTTATTCCACATGATCACAGATGATCAGAGCTGAGGTGTATCTTAAGAGGTCCTAAAAACAATTTGTTGAAGATGCTGCTGTAAATCAGTGGCAAAGCAAAGATAAGAACCCAGGAATCCTGGCTCCCAGTTCAGTTCTCTTTCCACCACATCACTTCTGTGTCCCTAATCTCCCCATCAGCCCTCAGAGACATCTCTTTTGTGGAGGAAGCTAAGAATCAAATGAATCTTCCCAGAATCTCACCATCCTCCTCCCTATTCTATCCTTTTAGCCTTTATAGGGTAGAAAAGTCAAGGCTCTGCAGATGGGCCTGTTGAACCACATCCCCTGGAATGATTCTAGCTGGTCAGAAGGCTGAAAAGAGGACACAAGTCACCTCTGTGCCAGCTTATTTCTTTTCTCTTTCTTTCCCAGCACTGAGGGAGGAGGGTTGTCAGCCGGTGAAGGCTAAGGAGGTGGCATAGTGGGAGGAAGAGGGCAGAGAAGCACAAGAGCCACTATTGGGTTCTGAGATGGTGCTCCTCTTGTGGATGGATCCTACTCATTACCATCATCTGAGGGTTTATATAGGTGAACCAGGCAGTAGAATTCTCTTTTTTCCTCCTTCTTCTTAAAATATGTAACCACCACAAGCCCCCTCCCTAGCAAGCTTTTTTCTTTTGCTTTTAATCTTTTTGGTAGTTTTTGCTTTTATGTGTCTTTTATTTGTATTCTTTCTTTTCTCCCTATATAGGAAGCCATCCATGGTAATAGAGAATTTAAAAAGAGGAAAGGGGGCTGCTGGGTGGCTCAGTGGACTAGAGGTGGGACATCTTAGGTTCAAATCTGGCTTCAGACACTTCCTAACTGTGTGACCCTGGGCAAGTCACTTAACCCCCATTGCCTGGCCTTTACCACTCTTCTGCCTTGAAACCAATACACAGTATTGATTCTAAGATGGAAGGTAAGGATTTTTTAAAATGAATTAAAATTAAAATTAAAAGAGGGAAAAATCAGTTCCACAAAACAAAATAACCTATCAACCAGGTCTGAAAGTATATGCAATACTCTATTCCCAGTAATAATAGCTAACATTTATATAGTGTTCACTATGTGTCAGGCATTATGCTAAATTCTTTAAAATTATTATCTCTTCCTCATAACAACCCTGGCAGTTGGGTGCTATTAGTATCCCTGTTTTATAGATGAGGAAATTGAGACAAACAGAGGCTAAGTGACATATTAAAAAAATATTTCCTCATTTCTATTGTGGTATGAGAATTGGTTCATATAATTACATAACTTTCAATTCCCTATTTTGTTGTTTCCACTTATATTGTTGTAGTCATTGAGTATATGATTTTCCTGATTCGTGATTTTCTTAACTCACTCTGCATCAGTTCATAATGTCTCTTCCCTCGTTTTCATCAAATTTTTCATATTCATCTTTTTTATGATAGAGTAATATTTCTCACATATACTGTGATATGTTTGAACATTTACCAGCCCCAATCAAAGGACATCAACTTGTTTCCAATTCCTTTTTTTTTTAATCTCTTACTTTCTATCTTAGTAACAACTCTAAGACAGAAAGGCAAGAGCTAGGCAAACAGGGTTAAGTGACTTGCCCAGGATCATCACATAGCTAGGAAGTGTCTAAGACCAGATTTGAACCTTGGTCTTCCTGATTCCAGGTCTGGCAATCTATCTATTGTGCCACCCAGTTGCCCCCTCTGATTTTTTGTTATTGCAAAATATTCTGCTATGAGCATTTTGTTGTATATAGAGCCCCCCCCCCATTTTTTGTCTTTGACCGCTTCAGAGTATATGTTTTATAGTGAGATTTCTAGATCAACGGATATCTCACAGGCTATATTACAATTGCATATATATATATACATATATGTATGTATATATATTTCCAGTTTAGGCTTTTTGCTAGCATTTGATATCTTTTTGCAGACCTGGGATTCCTCTCCTGACATTTTCCATTTAACTTGAGTTGTACAACTGTAAAAGTGAACAATTACTGTAAAGTAAACAATTTCCATTTCAAAATCAATCTTCAAATATTGGAAGGCCATGCGTTGCCTTCGTTTACTATATTTCCAATCGCTGTACATTTACTTTAGTGAAAACACCTGCCTACATTTTCTAGTTTCAAAAAAAAATCCTAAAAATTATTTCAGGAATGTAGAAAAATATCCAATTTAAAGAGTGAAAAAGTGTACCATAATTACCATAAATCAGATGTAATCTGAAGGGATACAAAAGGCTAGGTGTTCCCCTCAAAATATTGTTCTACTGATTTGGCCATGACAACTCCTTCTGCTACTATCTGGGCTCAATAACTAGGTTAGAAAACAAAGGTAGGGAAAAAATATATATATATGGAAGACCACTATAACTGCACTGCACATTCTACTTAGATATGTGTCCATAGGGAAATCTACTGGAATTCTCTCCCATTAATACACCTGCTTTGATCAATTTATCAAATTAGTGAAGTGTCATCTTGAAAAGAACCAGATCCCAGGCAGGTGAATTTCAGTGGGAAAGGGGACAGCAAATGAAAACAGAAAAAGGGACAGCGTAGATAGAAATTCACTTTGCCTATAAGTACTTACAGCATAATGGAGACCCATTTGCTAGGGAATCACAGAAATTAGGAGTTGAAAGGACCCTCCTCCCATTTCTTACCCTTTATTTGACTGAAATTGCTTTCCTCAAAGTTACTGATGATCTCTTAGGTGCTGATTCCAATGGCTTTTCCTCTGTCCTTAGCTTGTTAGATCTCTAAGGTATTTGCCAGCACTGATGACTTTCTCTTATTGATTATTCCTTCCTGTCTGGGTCTTTATAACTATTCTCTCTTGTTTCTCTTTGTATCTGTCTGATTGATCCTTTTTACTGTCTTTCTGGATCATTATCCACATCTCGCCTCTAACTGTAGGTCAATCAATCAACAAACTTTTATTAGGCATCTAATATGTTCCAGGTACAATAATGAGCACTGAAGGATCTCTCAAATTGCTATCCTGGTTCCCCTTGTCTTGTCTCTCTAGACTTTGTTAGTGATTTTAACAGTTCTCACATATAAAATGTCTTCTATATGGATGACTTCCAGATATATCTATTGACTCCTAGTCTTTCTCCTGAGCTCGAGTTCTGAACTATCAGTTGCCTATTAGATATTTCCTAATGGATATCTACTAGGCATCTCAAACGGGAAATATCCAGAACAAAACTCACTCTCTTCCTAAACCCACTCGTCTTTACCATTTCTTTCCAGAGAGCCATCATCCTTCTATTCACACAGGTTCTCAGCTTTGGAAACAGCCCTGGAAACAGTCATCCTCAACTCCTTATTTTCCTTCACCCCCTGCCCCCCATATCTAATCAGTTGTCAAGTCTTGTTGATTCTATCTCCACATCTGTAGCATCCATTCCTTTCTCTCCTTCATACAGCAGCCCCCTAGGTCAGGACTTTATCACCTCTTATCTGACCTCATGAAATAACCTCCCTTTTGCTCTCCTTACCTTAAGTTTCTCCCCCTCCCCAATCCATCCTCAGCACAGTTGTCAAAGTGATTTCCCTAAATCATAAATTTGGTTATACTATTCTTCTGCTCCAGAAGTTCTAGTGGCTCTCTAGTCACTCTTTCCCCTAATAGAATGTAAACTCCTTGTTAGCAGGAACCTCATTGTTTTTCTCTTCCCATCTTTATTGTTTAGCCTGGCACAGTAGGCACTTAGTAAATATTACTGTTTTGGCCAATTGACCTTGGAGGTCATTTAGTCCAACATGTACCTGGGAATCTTCTCTGTAAGACTGCTAGTGTTGGGGAACCCATCGCCTCCAGAGGCCGCCCATTCTATCTGTGGCTATCTCTAATTGTTAGGGAAGTTTTCTCTTCCATTGGTCCCAAACCTTCCTCTCTTCGGTTTCTACCATTGCTTCTTGTTGTGCCCTCCTGGACCAAGCAAAACAAATACCCTGTTCACATAATAGCTGTTCTACTTCCTAAAGATAGCTATACTGTATCTCTCACGTCTTCTTTTCATGTTACTTCAGCTGAACCTTTGAGCATGGTTTCTAGTGCCCTCGCCATCCTGATTACTCTTAGGAGTAATAGGACACAGACTCAGGGGTGTTTCTCCATTTGGAAAGCAACTGTTAGTGTTCTATCCCAGTCGTCAATGCCATTAAAGCCTGAAGTAAGGGGCAGCCAGGTAGCACAGTGGATAGAGTCATGTCTACAGATGGGAGATCCTGGGTTCAAATCTAGCCTCAGACGCTTCCTAGATGTGTGACCCTGCGCAAGTCACTTTGCTCTGATTTGCCTAGCCCCTGCTGCTCTTCTGTCTCAGAATTGATACTAAGACAGAAGGTAAAAGTTGGTTTGTTTTTTAAAGCCTGAAGCTGGGAAGCCTGAAATTATTGTTTTCCTGTCTGGTTTGGGGGAGATGAAAAGGGGCAAAGGGCTAATTCTCCCCATCCTCTTATGATGCTGTTCTCAGGCTTGTAACAAACCCCATGGAAATGCTGTTGTGATCAGCCATATGTTTACAAGGGGCTGCCTGCTTCTCTAAGACCAGAGCAAGGGGAACTTTAAACTCATTCCCTCCCTCCTTTCCTTTGTGGAGCTTGGCAAGCTTGCCTAATCCATGACCAGCTGCCGCCCCCAAGCTGACCCCTGTGATCCATGAGTTATCAGGTGGGAAGACAGCCCTGTGGTGGGTCCTGAGACCACCAAGGTTGCAATGTCGTAGCCAAAGGTGGGGGGTGTAGGGGGGAAAAGGAAGAAACTCCAGGAATAGCTTTGAAATGACATATTCCTGGTATTATACTAAGCATACAGTAGGTGGTTAATTCATGCTTATGGACCAAATCAAAGAATGAACATATACATTGAGATCACATCCTTGAAGGTTTCTAGATAGAAAATTCTCCCCTTTTAGTTACCCTGTAGCAAAGAAAGAGTTATTCAAAGGGTAAAAAGTCAAAGACTGTGATTTCTGTTCTATGATCCTAATTATTTTATTCTTCCTGAGGACCCTTATGATCTTACCTTCTGGGGGACACACTACTTCATAAGGGGTATGAGGGAGATTAGAAAACAATTTTAAAAAACCAACGGATTAGAACCAGAAAATCCTAGGCTGTACAGGAGCTTTTGAGGTCATCTTCTCTTTCTATGGAAGTCTTTTCAAAATTGTAGGATCATAAGATTTAGATTTGGAAGGAACTGTAGAGGTCAACTTGGCTGTTTTATAGATGAGGAAGTAAGACCTGGAAAGATTTAATTGGTTGCCTAAATTTGAATAGTAAGCAGCCCAGCTGAGGTTTGAACCTCAGTCCTCATCAATTATTCTCCCAGTGTTGCCCCTGGAATCCTTTCCTGGATGCTGTTTGTGAGTTCCAAACTGGACTAGATTGTACTTGCTTCCCCAGGGGAGGGAAAAGAGACTATCTCCCACCCATATTTCCCCTAGGTTCTTTATATCTCCCATCCATTTCCCCTCATTTCTCAGAAAGATTCATTTTAAGACAACAGTTTTCTTAGATCAGACACTCACCATGAAAAATGATTAGCTAGAAGAAACCCAGATTCTTCCCAGCCACAAGACCTAGAAAAATGGTTACAGTTTCAAAACCCACCTCTACTGACCAGAGCAAAGACAATGGAAAATGCCAAAGAAAGGGCACTGAACTTGGAATCAAAAAACTTGATTTGGGCTGGCAAGGTTTGTGACCTTGGTTTAGTTCTTTCTTCTCTCTGCAGCTCAATGTTCTTATCTGTAAAACAAGTGGGCGCTAAACTAGATCTCTCAGGTCTAGTCAAGCCCCAAATTGTAGTGAAAACCTTCTATCATAGCACCCCTCCTGATATGGACAAGAACACAATTTGGGGGCAGGGGAGGGCATGGTTTCCTCTTAAAAAATATTCCTGGATCTTGATCTACCAGAGAAATTTGGGGCATGTTAGTATCTGGCTCATTTTGCTTTCTCCAAAAGGGGCTTCACATCCCCTGCAAGCACCCAGACCCATAGAACATCAAATATAGAATAGCTTTTATTAAACCTAAAAAAAAATGGGAAAAGGCATTTGATAATCACAGTTAAGAAAATCATCCTCTGCTTTTCTGGAAGATATCAATTACTCTTCCAATGCATTCTACCTTTTTAAGGGCTCATATAGTTCTCATTACTCAGAGTACCCCTGGATTTACTTCTCTATTTCATGGGTCTCTACTTTTTTTTTTATTTATAGATGTTACCAAAGCAATCTTCAGCCGAAGGACTGTTCCTTTAATTGCTCCTAAGTGCACTTAGTTCCTTGTACTTTTGCCCCATCTCCTCCAGTGCATGCTCATGGCACCAGACTCCTTCGTGTGTATGTGTATCACTGGTGGCAGTTCTCCTGTGTACAATTTTATCTTTCATCTTCCTCTCTTGTCCTCCTCTCATTTCCCATCAGTCAGCCAATAAGTATTTATTTATTTATTAAGTACCGACTATGTGCCAGGCACTGTGCTAACTGCTAGGAATAAAAAAAAATGGCAAAAAATAATCCTCGTTTTCACAGAACTCACAGTCTAATGAAGGAGACAACACGTAAACAAATACATACAAACAAGAAATAGACAGGATAAACTGGAGATAGTCAGCAGAGAGAAGGGACTAACATTAAGAGGGCCTGAGACAGAATTCTTGCAAAAGATGGGATTTTAACTGTGATCTGAAGGAAGGCAGGGAAGGCAAGAGATAGGAATGAGGAGGAAGAATAGTCTGGGCAAGGGGGAGTCGGTCAGTGGCCATAGAGTGTATTGTGGGAGGAACAGCAAGAAGGACAGCGCCACTTTCTTTTTTCTTGCCCATGACTTGCACTTAATAAGAATCCTCAGGTCCTGCTGGTAGTACTTATGGTTATAAAGGCTGTAGATCCTTGCTCTTATCTATAAGATATTTTTCTATCTATTTTTCTCTAATCCCTTCACAAAACAAAACAAACATTGGAAAATTCTGTAGGCAAAAAGTACCAAAGTCGCTCCATGATCACTGGGAGAACAAGGAAGTCTGAAACTTTTTGGGAGTCAGGTTCTTCCAGATCCTGACAATAATCTTCAAAGTCACTGGAAATGTAGAAGTCCGTTTGGGAAGAAAGGATTTCTGCCTTAAATTTAGCATAGAGAAACATGACTTTTTGAACATACGTAAAAAATCTGAGCATCTGAATTTGAATCTCAGGTCATTATATCACAAGAGTTAACTTTCCATTCTATGATCTCTCTGTGTTCCATCGATAAAATGGGCCTATCAGAAGATTGCAATAAAGCAATTTGCTATAGATTCTTTCTTTCTTTCTTTCTTTCTTTTATTTCTTCTTTAAGAAAGAAGGGCAAGGGCTAGGCAAGTGGGGTTAAGTGACTTACTCAGGTTCACACAGGTAAGAAGTGTTTGAGGCCAGATTTGAACCTTCTGGCTCCAGATCTAGCTCTCTATCTACTGTGCCACCTAACTGCCCTGATTCTATTTTTCAACAATGGTTTCATTTTTATTCTGCCTCATATTATAGCTAAGCACCAAAAGCACCAAAAAATGGTTTCTTAGGCAACTAAAATCAAAAGCAGAACCAGAACCAGAAATAAGATTTGGTTCATCGAATTCTCTTCTATCTTCCTTTAGACCTAATGGTTTCATGCTTCTGATAGCCATTCAACTACCCAAGAACTATTTTTTCCAGAGAATATTTTTGTTTCTGAAACACCAAACTTCTTTTGGTCTTACTGATATGGAAAGAACCTTAAAGAGCACTGATTTTAATTCGTTAATTCTGTAGATGAGGAAACTGAGGCCCAAAGTAGTTCAGTGACTTGCATTGCATCACCCAACTAGTAATACAAGGAAGGATGTGATTTTTGAGTTTCCTGATTCCAAGCCCAGAATAGAGTCCAACCAAACCTGTTCTGTCCTTTCTTTCTTCCATGTATTCATGCCTGGAGGCGCTTTCCCTCTACTTCTCTGCCTGTAGTAACCTTTCTCTTTCTTTATAGTGTAGGTCTATAAGCAACTAGATGGTGCAATAGATAGAGTGCTGGATCTGGAGTCAGGAAAACTATTCTCCCCAAGTTAAATTTTGGCCACGACACTTGCTGTGACTTGTGTGACCCTGGGCAAGTCACTTAACCCTCTTTGCCTCATCTGGAAAATGAGGTAGAGAAGGAAATGTCAAACTACACCAGTATCTTTGTGAAGAAAACCTCAAATGGGGTCATGAAGAGCTGGTCAAGACTGAAACAACTGAACAACAACAACAGTAGCCTAGGTTAAGTCATTTCTTTAGGGAAGCCTTTCCTGATCCTTATGGGCTATAATAATAATAAGAGCTAGCATTCATATATACTGCTTTAAGATTTGCTTAGTGCTTTTCAATTTTCTCACTTTATCTTCATAACATCCATGGGAGAGAGGTGCTTTTATCCTCATTTTACAGAGGAGGAAACTGAGTTTAAGTGACTGGCTCAGGGATTGCACAGTTAGAATATATTTGAGGCTGAATTTGAACTTGTGTCTTCCTAACTCCACACTCGGACTCCATGTCCACTGAGCTACCTAACTAACTACCTGTAGGTAGAGAAGATCTTTCCTTCTTCATATCTCTAAGAACCTTTCTTTGGAACTCTCCTTTGACCCTTTCATGCTCTGCCTTAGGACCATAGAACCAGAGATTCAGATCTGGAAGGGATCTTAGAGGCCACCAAGTTGAGACCCCTCATTTTACAGATGATGGGACTGAGGCCCAGAGAGGTTAAGTGATTTGCCTAGAGTCACTCATATGGTTTTAGAGGTGAGGTTTGAACACAGGTCTTCCTGGATCCAAGTCTAGTATTGCATCTGCTGCAGCACACGGCCTTGGATGCCTCATACTTTTGAATCCTCATTGTTGCATCATGAGCTCCAAGATGCTCCTCTGTCATCTCCACATCCCCAGTAGAGAGTACAGCGCCTAGGATGCCTACTTCAGTTTGTCAATGGATCTCATGGATTTAGGTCCACTGTTCACCGATACAAAGAAAACCATCCGGATCTGTGATTCTCATCCACATTTATAAGAAATTCTTTGCAGAGGATCCACCTGCTGCGTGGGAAGCCTCCCTTTGTGGTTGCTAATATTTTGTGACTCTCAATGCAATACCCAGGCTCTCCATCTCTTGGGCCTTTTTCCTTCTCCCCATCTAATCCTCTCACCTCCTTTTCTAGTCACATAGATAGAGTCATAGACTCAGAGCTGGATGGCAGCTTGAAGGCCATCCAGTCCAGATGCACAAGAACACTGAGCACTAGAGTTAAGTGAGTTATCCACGATTACATAGGAGTGAATTGTAAAATCAATATTTCATTGCAGGTTGGCTGAGCTAGTGAGACATGAAGGAAAAAAGCCCTGGCTCTGAAATCAGAGGATCTGAGTTCAAATCCCATCTCTTATACTTAGTTTATGTTATATAATATAATACTATATTACATGTATTATTTCATAATGTATTTTATACACATCTCTATCTTATATATGACTTTCAAGGGCAGCTGGGTGGCACAGTGGACAGAGCCATGTTTCTGGAGTAAATAAGACCAGAGTTCAAATCTGGTCTCAGACCCTTAGCTGTGGAACCATGGACAAGTCTCTTAACCCTATTTGTCTCAGTTTCCTCATATGTAAAAAGAGCTGGAAAAGGAAATGACAAACCACTCCAGTATCTTTGCCAAGAAAAACCTCAAATGGGATCACAGATTTGAACATGACTTTGACCCATTTGTTCTTTAGGATAAGATTATTTAGTGTCCGATTCGTTTTTAGTCTTTTTTTCTTCTGCCCTTTGTTGAATGTGATTTTTATTGCATTATGGTCTGAAAAGTGGACATTACTAAAAAGAACTAACCAACAACAAGAAATAACTTTGGACAAATTACTTAACCTTTGGGGAACTCAGTTTCTTCATCTGTAAAATTAAAAAAAGGTTGACTAGAATGCTTCTGAAAAGTCATCTAGTTTTTTGATCCTCTGTATAAAGCCAGCATTCTTTCCAGTGCTCTTACTGCCTTATGACCTTGATGTCTTTTATATATCTTTTCCTTGACCAGGATGGTGCTAGAGCCTGGTGACAAACATCATGTGCCCTTCCAAAGGCCTTTGAACCACAGGAAGCAAATAAGCACTTAATAGATGTTCATTGATTTGAACATCTTGCTAATTCAGACTGTGTTTAGAGGAGAGGTCATTCTGTATTAGCAATTACATATTTAGAGCAAAAAGTAAAGTATTTTTAAAGAAATAGAGTTTTATTACTTTAAATTACAAAAAGTTTGGCAAGCTGGGCTAATAAAACGTTTCTTGGAAACCATACTGAATAGGTAAAAAACTCTTGTTTTTAATGAATAGATGAATTATATGCAATGAATGCTTTGGAAATCTTTGGTAACAGTGTGTTCCTTTGAGTAGTTTAAACATGTCCCTTGAAATCTTGTTTACACCATTAACTTGTTTAGAAAATCCTTTTTAAAAAGTGGCATTGCCAAAGAAAACTTCAGGAATTTTTTTAACCCTTATCTTCCGTCTTAGAATCAATACTAAGTATTGGTTTCAAGATAAAAGAGCCGTGAGGACTAGGCAATGGACATTAGACTGACTTGCCCAATGGGACACAGCTAGGAAGTGTCTGAAACCAGATTTGAACTGAGGTCTTTCTACTTTCAGGTCTGGCCCTCTATACACTGAGCCATCTGACAGCCCCCTTAGGAACTTTTAATGAAGAATTTACAACAATTCTCTTATATGTTCCCCAAATATATTGAGATAATCCTTTGAACCACTCAAGAAAAATAAGAAAACTATGTGTGGAGCACAATTGATGCAGGTGAAAGGCCAAAAGGAGCCCAAACTGTACCCCTGAAGTAGAGATCCCTCTTCTCCAAATCCTGGAGAGGTTCTGAAACGAGTGAACTTAGACCTTTCATGCTGGAACTAACCAGTAGGCTCACCAGGATCTCTGCTTTCCACTAGGAGGGAGGAAGACCTTGAAGGAAGTTTATCCTAGAGATATCTGAGGAGTCCCTGGCTGGATAGAGATTCAAGGTCCTTTCCCCCCATCCTGCATTCAGCGTTGTGTTTGGGAGCTAGTTCACTAGGGGTGCAGTGCATGAGGGTCTTCACGTTATCCTTCTCTCCCTCCGTGATGTGTTGCTGACCTCCCACACCTCTCTCTTCCCTCCCTGGTGTTTACGCCCCACAAACACTTGTATACAGTGTTGATAAGCAGGGTGATGGACGGTCTGGAGAGCAGCATGGGAAGAGGAAAGATTAAAGGCGTTCAGGCAGCGCAATTCCACTAAAGGAGTTAACTGATAACCGCCTACATATATCTCCATGGCAAGAGCCCACAGAAGGAGAAGGATGAGGTTACCTAGAAAAAGAAGCTATCAGTAGAGGAAATGGGATGGAATTAAGAGAGGGGAAACATAGACCAAATATCAATAGCCTCATAGATTCCCAAAGCTAAGTAAAATACCCAGAGGTCATCTCATTCATTCTCTGGACTTTGAAAGGATTGTACCTAAACTCTTAAACAATGGGAAGAAGCACAGTCTAGAATCTCCTTCCTCAGAAGATTTGAACATCCTCAGGATAATGTCATACTTCTTGAAGCATCATCCAATTTCCTCCTATTGCAATTGAAACCCATTTTCTTTCATTCTGTCCTAATTGTAGGAGGTCAAAACATGTTAAACCAAACATTGAAAGATGCATAGTCTTAACTGGATCTTGTGACACAGAGTAAAAGTTTCTGGATGATGACTTCCATAGGCAAATCACTTCCCCTTTCGGAGACCTTTCATTTCAGTAATAGTATCATATTATAGATTTAAGGGCGGAAGGGAACTTATTTATTTATTATTCAAATATATTTTATTTTCCCAATTACATGTAATAATAATTTTCAACATCTGATTTCCAAAATTATAAGATCCAAATTGGCTCCCTCCCTCCCTTTCCTCTCCCAATTCAGAGATGGTAAGCAATTTGATTTGGGTTATACATGTATTATCATGCTAAACATACTTTCATATATTGATCATTGTTCTAAGAAAATACTCATATGAAACCAAAACCCCCAAATAAAACTGTAAATAAACTAATGTGAAGGATCATATGCTTTGATCTGCATCTGATTCCAACAGTTCTTTCGCTGGAGGTGGATAGCTTTCTTTGTCATTAAGTCCTTCAGAATTGTCTTGGATCATTGAATTGCTGAGAGTAGTTAAGTCTTTCAATCAATTATCATACAAAATTGCTGTTACTGTGTACAATGTTCTCTTGGTTCTGCTTATTTCACTCTGCATCAGTTCATGGAGATCTTTCTAGCTTTTTCTGAAATCATCCTGTTTCTCATTTCTTGTAGCACAATAGCATTCCATCAGCAACATATACCACAATTTGTTCAGCCATTCCCCAACTGATGGGCATCCCCTCAGTTTGCAGTTCTTTTCCACCACAAAAAGAGTTACTATAAATATTTTTGTACAAGCAGGTCCTTTCCCTTTTTTATGATCTCTTTGGTATATCGACTCAGTAGTGGTATTACAGGATCAAAGAGTAGGCAGTTTTATAGCCCTTTGGGCATAATTCCAAATTGCCCTGGTAGAAGGGAATTTAGAGGCCTGGGCCTTAGAGCAACTCCCCTACCCCCCCCCCCCATATATATGCATATCACCTGCTTGAAACCATTCATTTTAAGGAGGAGGAAACTGGGACCCAGACTTGCCCAAGGGCACAAATGTAGTAGGTGACAGAGGCTGGATTTGAACTCAGGTCTTCTCATTCCAAATCAAACACATTCAAGTGATGCTAGATGCTCAATTGTCCCTTTAGTAAAATGGGAAAATATCAGATATGTCCCTCTCCATAGGAATGCTGTGGGTAAGGTTAGAAGAGAAGAAGGTGTAATTTGGATAGCTAGGTGGCATGGTGGGGACAGAGTGTGGGGCCTGGAGTCAGGAAAACATCTTCCAGAGTTCAAATCTGGCCTCAGACATCTACAAACGGTGCGATTCTGGGCAAATCACTTTTCCTTGATTGCCTTGATTTCCTCATTTATCAAATGAGCAGGAAGAGGGAACGGCAAACCACTCCAGCATCTTTGCCAAGAAAACAACTAATGGGACCATGAAGAGTTGGACATGACTGAACAACAACAACAAAAAGACTTTTCTCTGGAATTATATGAATGCTTCCGAAATGACTGAATTAAATAAAGGAATAATAGCAGCGATAGTCACTCATAGCTGTAACATATTGATTTTATCTTCCCCAGATCCCATGACTTGATGGTGTCAACACATATACACACATACACCACATATACACATACACCACCTCCAGCTGACAGAATATAGTTCATTCCTTGTCCTCTCCAGGGATCACAGTGCACAGTCTCAAGCCCACGTCTCCCTGTGCAAGGCCAGGAGCTAAGAGGATTATGAGAAATCAGCAGTCCACAGTCCAGAGCAATGAGCAAGATACTAATTTTAACTGGGAGAAGAATGACCTTGGAGCTGGGAGGGAAGAAGCAGAGGCCAGGGCTGGGGGACTGAGAGCCCTGTTATGCCCGATGAGCCTGCCAGCAGAATTCACAGAGCTACACTGTCCCCATGTGGTGCCAGGCTCATTTGGATTCCTGGTACTGCTTAGGCAGGAAGCTTTTGAATTGACCTACAGGTCTCCCTGGGTCCAGTTCAAGGCATCCAATCATTGCAACCTTTGGTTAAACTATATGGCAAGCCCAAGAGATACAGCCCAGACAGACAGACACTTCAGTTAAGCAATCCTATTCTCCTCATAGACTTTCTGTCAGCTCATAGTAAAGAAACCCTTTTCCACCTCATTTGTTTTCAGTAATCTGCTTTCAGTCTTCATTGGGGGCTGGCTCCCATCAGCTCCCTGTCACTCTCTGCTTCCTAAACAGGCCAAATCACCCAAGGAGCCAAGCAAAAGATTGGAGCTGCAGGGGGCAGGAGGTTCTGTCCTATCCCTGTCTCTGCTCCCCAAGTGCCCCCCTTCCTACTCCAGGAAACCGCTGGGCTGCCCTGGGCTTTGGACAACTGGTCTGGTCTTCTTCATAAGCTTTACAAACATTTCCTTTTCAGACCCTCCCCATGGCCCAGTGAAAGGGACTAGAAGGATGTCAAGAATGGTTAACTCTTAGTTGTCTGTGGCTATGGGTGCTTGGGTGGGCCAAGGTGACTGAAATACACAGTCCATTAATCCCCACCTCATATTTTATTCCATAATTTTGACATTTCTTTCCTCTCCCCCTTCAACCCAAATATACATGCAAAAATCTCTTAAAACCACTTTTCAGCCAACAACTTTCCTTTTCTAGAACTATGATTGGTCAAAGAGAGGAAACAGGAAGAGAGAGGAGCCCAGACATTTTGGATAATCCATAAATGGGATACCAAGCTCATAGATATCTGAAACAATTAGATCCAATGAACAACTATAAATTTCAAAAGAGATTCTTAATTTCCTATGAAGAAATATTCTTCTCTTCCTTGAACAAGTATGCCATTAGAGTGACCAACAAGTCCTAAAAGAAGGAAATGAGAAGCTGTAGAATCCATCTTTAGCTATGATTCTTTTAACTCTCAACATTACTCCGATTTTCGGAAATATGGTGCTTGTTAATTTGTAGCCCATTATAATCTCCAGAGGACTTTATTTCCCAATAGATATTCATGCTCCATCTCCTCCCCTCCCCTCCCCTCTCCTCTCCTTTCTTTTCCTTTCCTTTCCTTCCTTTTTCCCTTCCTCCCTCTATGTTCCATTTTTTTTTTTTTTAACATTTATTAATATTCATTTTTAATGTGGTTACATGATTCATGCTCCCCTTTCCCCTTCAACCCCCCCCC
>NC_058131.1:183010940-183020688 GCF_016433145.1 Gracilinanus agilis | reverse complement strand
CACACACACACACACACACACACACACACACACACATCAGAATCTGTAGGGGTTACACACACACATCAGAGTCTGTAGGGGTTATACACACACACACACACACACACACACACATCAGAGTCTGTAGGGGTTATACACACACATCAGAGCCTGTAGGGGTTATACACACATCAGAGTCTAGGGGTTACACACACACATCAGAGTCTGTAGGGGTCACACATACACATCAGAGTCTATAGGGGTTACACACACACACACACACACACACACACACACACACACACACAGAGCTAAGAACGTCTAGACTAGATAATCTCCAAAGTCCCTTCCAGCTCTGACATTTTGTATCTGTTGCCTCAGAGATCTATTCATGATTCAGATCATAAACATGAAAGGAGTCTCCACTAAAGATTCTTGAGGCGAGACTGCCCTCTGGTGTTCTCTTTGAGCTGCTGAAAATAATGTGAAAGATGTGAATGATGCTAAATGGAAGCAAACTCAAACGGAGTATCCATTCATTTATTCATCCAGCATTCAATCAATAAGCATTAATAAAGTGCTTGCTATTTGTCAGGCACTTTGCTAAGTACAAATAATTAAATATATCCTATATATTCAGTGTAAGTTGCTGGTCTAGATAAAAAGATAAAGGATGGTCCCTTATCTCAAGGAATTTGAGAAATAATCCACAGGGGACCGAAGAAGCATAAGACATTGAGTCTGACTACTTCCTTTTTCAGTAAAAGAAACAGAAAAGGAAAATGACTTCCCTCCAATGCCCTAAGTAATAAAGGGCAAGAGATCGGGATCTCTTGAATGCCTCTTTGTCATTGGTCCTTCCACCACAGTGCCATGATGCTTTTGGGTTTCCAATTATGGAAAACAATCCAATCCACAAGATTCAAATCTTTTCTTTTCTCAGGTATTACAGACTATAAAAAGGTAACATAAATTATATTTCCTACCCAAAAGATCATATTACACGTAGGAAGAGTTGGATAAGACATTCGAAAGTTCTCCAGCTCAAAGTCAAGCCAGACTATGGGATCCTCATCTGAAAACCAAGAGAATCTCCATTCTGCCTGGGTTCTTTCAAAGACAATAGAGACAGCTAATTCTGCCTTTCAGTTCCGGAATTATCAGATGCCCAAGGCCTGGGATTGGTAACTCTTCAACGATGACTTTCTAATAATGAGACCTTGATTCAGGCTCAGTAACTACCATTTAGAGTGCCATCTCCTTTTACTTACCTACTACCCTGTTGGGCAAAATTATTTATCTGAGGAACACTTTTTTCTCTATAAATACGTTTTATCCCAGTCCCTCTATCTTGTTGGTCAAGAGGATAGGAATTATGTAGGCTTTAGGGGATGCAATGGATAGAGTGCTGGATCTAGAGTCAGAAAGACTCATCTTTCTGAATTTAAGCCTATCCTCAGACACTTACTAGCTGAGTGACCCTGGGCAGGCCACTTAACTCTGCTTACCTCAGTTTCCTCATCTGTAATAATGAACTGGAGAAGGAAATAGCAAACCACTCCAGGATCTCTGCTAAGGAAACACCAAATGGGGTCATAAAGAGCAGACATGAAAAATGACTGAAAAACAAAAGAAGTGCTTGGGACTCAAAGGAGGAACCTCTTCAGCTTTGCTAAAAGGCTAGAATTGAGGGAGAGGCAGCACCATCTTCTAGGGCTGCAGTTCATACTGTTGCTCTGTGGCTGTGTAGAAGTCCTCTAGTACAGACTGTAAGTATTCAAAGGTGGGCCGTTCCTCTGGCCGGTTGCGCCAACACTTGCTGATGATGCTGTAGAGCTCAGCTGGGCACATTTCAGGGCAAGGCATTCGATAGCCTCGTTCTAGACTCCGAATGACCTCTGGGTTGGTCATGCCTTTGTGGACAGGATTCAGGGTGGTGGCAGAGAAGTTGTGGAAAGAGAGAAAAGCCCAAATGAGTTTATTGAATCTGGCAGCCTCAAAGAATTGAAGTGACTTGCTGAAAGTCATACAACTTCTAAGTCAGGATCACAGCAGACTTAGATCAGGAACTAGAACCTAGATCTTTGATTTCTAATCCAGTGTTCTTTGCTCTCTGCTCCCTTCTTTTTCTATCATGCAATTCTACACTTAACTCTCTTATGCTGTTCACTACTTATTTCAGATGTTTCTCATATCCCCCCCAAAAATTGTTGGCCTTTAGAAGGCAAGAATTGTATCTTGTTTTCTTCCAGATCTTTTCCCATATCTAACTTGTTGAATTTAGGACAGTGTCAAAGAATACTACTAAGACACTGAAAAGCATCCTGAAGAAGGTGACAAATTTCTTCGCTAGGATGGGGCACTAGGATCAGGTGGTCCCCTCTGTTTAAAACCAGCAATCAAAGGGTTCATCGCAATCCTAAATCTAGAATGGAAAGGACTTCAGGGTGCATCTAGTCCAAGCCCCTCAATTCCCAAATGAAGGAAGCGAGTCTAAAGAAGTCAAATGATTTCTCCATGATCACATAGGTAGCAAAAGGTGGAGTTAGGAGTTAAATTCAGGTCTGCATTTCTGTATTGGAACTAGGAGCACCAAGAATAAACAGACAAACAAAAACAACTAAATCTGCTCCTTTTGTCTTTTGCTATTCCTTTCATCTGATTCATCTGATTCTTCTGAACAAGATTTGAATTAACTTCTTTTTTTGTAAACCCTCAACTTCTGTCTTAGAATCAACATTGTGTATTGATTCCAAGGTAGAAGAGCAGTAAGGGCTAGGCAATGGAGGTTAAGTGACTTGCCCAGGGTCACACATCTACAAAGTGACTGAGGCCAGGTTTGAACCCAGGTCCTCTCATCTTCCGGTCTGGTACTCTATCCACTGAGCCACCTAACTGTCTCTAAATTAACTCTTCATTGCTGGAATCTACTCTCCCATCAAGTTCCAGGCAAAAGCCTTAAAATGTGGTTCAGAGCTAAAGGGTTTTGAGGGTGATGACAAATTGCCATCTAGTGGCTAAAAGACAAACTGCAGATTGTATCAATATTGTATACTGGTTCCAAGGCAGAAGAGCAGTAAAAGATAAGCAATGGGGGTTAAGTGACTTGCCCAGGGTCACAAAGCAAGGAAGTGTCTGAGGCTAGATTTGAACCCAGGACCCTGGTCTCTAGGTCTGGCTCCCAATCCACTGAGCTACCCAGCTGCTTGCTATCAGCATGTTATTTCAATAGTCTTGGCATGCGGTGGTCAAGCCTTGGACAGAATCAGAGGAGAGATGGGGGCATATTTGAGAAATGTTAGAAAGGTGAAGTTGAGTGGCCTTAGCAACAGATTAGATATGGGGGGAAGGGAATGACATAGTAAAGAATTGAGAATGATACCTCGTTCCGGGGTCTGAGGGTCTGGGTGGGTGGTACCTCCTCGGTAGTAATAGGAAGTTAGGAAAGAGAGAAATGTTAGAGGGGGGAAGTAGTGAGTTTGGTTTTAGACATGTTGAATTTAAGATGTCTATTAGATGTTCTGTTGGAGATGAGAGACTGGGGGACTGCAGAGAGGTTGTTGATAGATAGGTAGACTCGAGAATCATCAGCACAGAGAACATAATTTAATCTAGGAGAGGGGGCAGCAGGGTGGCTCAGTAGATAGAGAGCCAGGCCCAAAGATCCTGGTCCTGGGTTCAAATCTGACCTTAAGACATTTCCTAGCTGTGTGACTCTGGGCAAGTCATTTAACCCCCATTTCCTAGCCTTTATTGCTCTTCTGCCTTAGGTGAAAGGTAAGGTTAAAAAAAATCTAAGGTAGCTGATGAGATGACCAGGTGAAGTAGTTTAGAGGGAGAAGAAAAGAGGCTCTCAGAATAGCTCTGTTGTTAGTGGACACAAACTGGAGGAGACTCCATGAAAGGAATGGTCAGATATATAGCAGAAGAATCAGGGGAAAATAGTGACCCAAAAACCTAAAGAGAAGAGAATACCAAACAGAAGGGGGTGGACTGCAGAGTAGTCAAGAATGGGAGTGGGGAAAGGGCCATTTTTGTCAATTAAGAGTTCATTGGAAACTAGAGAGGGAATGATGGGGTCAAAAGACAGATTGTAGGAGGTTAAGAAGAGAGTTAGAGAAGTGGCGCCACCTATCATAGATTTAGCCATAAAGGGCAGAAGAAAAGTAGAATGATGGTGGGGAGAGAAGGATTAAATGAGACTTTTTTGAGGATAAAGGTGACACTGACATGTGTATAAGCAGTGAGGAAAGGAGCCTGTAGTCAAGAAGACATCAAAGATAAGTGAGAGCTGGCATGACAGGGAAAGCAATCCCCTAGAGGAGTAGAAATAGAATGGGATTGCTTGTTCAGATAGAGAGATTTGCCATGGCAAGGAGTAGGGCTGCCTCTGATTGAGCCAGGGTGAAGGAGTAGATGGTACAGTCAGCATCTGAGAGATGTGAGAGGAGGAAAAGGGGAGAAGAGGAAAATTTGGGCAAATGGCTTCATTTCTTTCTATAAAAATATGAGGCAAGGTTTTTAGCTGGGAATATGTAGGGAAGAGAACCCATGAGATGTTTGAAAAGAGACAAAAAGGTTTGGAAAACCTGCTGTGATGAGTGAGGATAAGGAAAGTGTAGGATTGCCTAATGGCAATGAATGGTCTATTTGAGATTGGACATGATAAATTAGTATTGGACTCAGTCAGAATGGCTACATGACTTTCTTTGTTCAGTATCGTGTGTGGGGGTGAAGGCAATGGATGGCAGGAATGGTCCAAGACTGAGGGTTGATAGGGAAAAATCAGTGATATGATGAGAGGACCAGAGACTCGAGAGAAAGCCAATAAATTAGGATCAGAATTCATGAGCATGAAGGTACTGCATTTGTGGGTGATGGCAAGATCAAGGTATGATCATATTTGTGGCTGAGGTAGAGTGAAGAACAGGTCATAAGAAGAAGGATGAAAAACTTAATGGTTAGAGCATTTGATTGAGAGCAGGAGTTAGGGAGGACACAAAGATGATAAAGCTGTACTGGATATACCTTCCCTCATTCTCTTTGGTTTACCAGTTGAAGTAGGGGAGTTGGAATGCCCATGGCCACTTCCAGGTTCTTCCTCTCCATCTCACTCAGTAACCTCTCCTCCTTTAAGTTCTAATCTACTCAATTAAAATGCTGCTAGCTGTTGCCTATAGAATTCCTGGACACTTCCTTAATGTTTTCAGGACCAGAGAGGGTGGGCCAGAAGCCAGAAGATGGAAGGAGTGGGAAAGGGAAAGATTTAAAACAAAAGTAAATTTGTTGTCAGTGGAATAGGCATTACAAAAGGCACCAATGGCAGGCATAGTTACCATCTGATTGGGACTTTGGAGAAGGAGGTCTAGGAGTAAGGAATCAGATTGGGGGATGAGAAATGGAGTTTGGAATCACTGTGTGTGTAGGGTAAAAGGTTGTAAAGGGTTTTCTGTCTTGCTAAGGATGAGATCGTCCTTATCCTGCCTTGGACCTTCATCAAATGACAAAGGAGATTCAGTTGGTCTTTATCATATTTCTAATCCTGACCCTAATCTGACCACGTTGGCCAAATTAGAGATTTTTCAATTAAGATACAGTTGGATTTCTCCTTCAAAATATTTATCTGGTTAGATTAAGAAAGGAAGATATTGCTAGCTATCTGAACTTTCTAGAGAGTGAAACTCTAGCCAGGAGGCATGGGAACCTGTGCCATCCTGTGCTATTGGACTGAGCTGTAAGACTTGGCTATAGTACCTGGGTAAGGAATCCGCCCATAGGTGACAATTTCCATCAGGAGAATTCCAAAGGACCAAACATCAGATTTGATGGAGAACACACCAAAATTAATGGCTTCTGGGGCTGTCCACTTGATGGGGAACTTGGCACCTGTGAGAGAAAAAAGTACATACAAGCCCCATGAAGCAAAATATTGAACAGTTTCAACCTGTCTATTCTTTTCTCTCTTCTTCCAGAAGAGCAGCTCACATTCTTGACAGTGCTCAGTAGCCGGGGGCACTGAACAGAGGGTTATAGAATTAGAGTTTTAGAGCTGGAATGGACCTTAGAGATCAGTAAGTCCAACCTTCTCATCTTAAAAATGAGGAAACTGGGGCCCGGGAGGTTAAGTGTCCAAGGTAGTCCTAAGATAGTAAGCAAGTAGAGGAAAGGACTGAATATAACTCCTCTGACTCCAGAGCCAGTTTCCTAAGTTGAACCAACCTTCTTTGCTTCAGCTATCTGGAGATGACTGCCAGTCAGTCAACAGGAACTTATTAAGTGCCTGCTATATGCCAGGCAATGTGCTAAGCACTAGGTATACAAAAAAAGGCAACAAAACAAGCAAAACAAAACAAACAAAAAAAACCAAGCTTTTAAGAAGCTCATAATTTAATAGAGGAAATAACATATAAACTAATACACACAAATAAGATTGAGCTATATGTCTGTCTATCTGATAAATTGGAGATGATCAACAGAGGAAAGACATTAGCATTTAGGGTCAATAGGGCAATACTCTCTTATAAAAAGTAGGATTTTTGGCTGAGACTCAAAGGAGGCTAGAGGTACAATTCCAGGCAATAGAGAGGACAATTAGTGAAAATGCCTGGAGCAAGGAGATAGAGGATCATGATCAAGGAAAAGCAAAGAGGTCAATGTCACTAGATCTCAAAGGATGCAGAGGAGAGAAATGTGTAAAAGGATTTAAAAAGCCAGAGGAGCCTAAGTTGTGAAGGGCTTTGAATGCCATATAAAGGATTTTAAGTCTGATCCTGGAGGTGAAGAGGGAAGGATGACTTGGTCAGACCCGAACTTTGAGATGATTAATTTGATAACTTGAGTGGAAAAAGGTCTGGTGTAGAGAGAGATGAGAAGAGACCAACCAGCAGATTATTGAAATAGTCTAGGACCACAAAGGTATAAAGGACAAATTTGGAACCAATTGGATGTGGGGCATGGGGAGACTGTGAGAGGGTAAGGAGTCAAGGTTGATACCTAGGTTGTGAGGCAGGATGCCTGGAAGAATGTGGTGTCCTGGACTGTGAAAGTTTGAAATATCTATGCAATTCCAATAGGCAGCTGGAGATGTGAGTGGGGATTAGGAAAAAGATGAAGGCCAGTTAAGTAGATTTGGGCATCATCAGCATAGAGATAATTGAATTTGAAGCCTAGAAGGGGAAGAGAAGAGGTTCAAAGACAGACTTCAGAGACATCCTTTTTTAATAGGAATGAACTGAAAGAAGAGCTGGTAAAGAAGACTGAAGGGTGGTCAGATAAGTAAGAGGAGAACTATGAGAGAAGAGTATATGAAAACCTAAGAAAGAAGAGAATATCAAGGAGAAGACAATGCCAGAAGTTTCAAAGAAGGATGTGGATGGAGAAAATATAATTAGTTTTGGTTGATTAAGAAACCTTTGGTAACTTTGGAAAGAGCAGCTTCAGTTGAATGAAGAGGTTAGAAGTCAGAATACAGAGTTAAGAAAAGAGTGAGATGAAAGAAATGGAAAGAAGATGGCTTATAAGTGGCTGTGAAAAGTGATACAAGCCAGTGATACTAGAACTGGGTGGCACCATAGATAGAATGCAGGACCTAGACTCAGTAAAACCTGAGTTTAAAACCAGTTACACAGACTTCCTGGATGTGTGACCCTGGGTAAATCCACTGTTTGCCTCAGTTTCCACATTTTTAAAATGGTGATAATAACCCCTAGAGTTGTCATGAGGAACAACTAAGATGAAATAAGGAGATAGTATTTCAATGAAATAATATTTGTAAAGCACTTAACATATTGGTGCCTGGCTGATAGGAAGCACTCAATACATGCTCATTTTCTTTTTTTCTTTAGAGCACTCAGTTTCCAGCCTTGCAAAGGCAATATTGGAAATTGGAGTTGCACAGTGAAGTACTATATACAATTGTCATTGAACTCACATCTGGTAGTGGGAAACTGTTAGTGCTACTAAGACAAAATCTTTCTGTGATCATGAAAATTTTACATGATCATTTTTGGACATAGGAATCAAGAAAGGACCAGGAATGACCCCACAGGCTTTATACCATATCTGTTGATGTTCAGTCAAGGACTACTCCTACCGATTGAGTGTTTTGGAGTCTCTGAGGATCAAGAGATCGTGGACATTGATAACCAAGACATCTCTTGACCAAGAGAAAAACTAAAAGAAGTTTACTCCCTAGCCACAACTTCAGTTTAGGAAAGTACTGACAGAAACAAATAATAATATGATGCCTAAATTATTTGTCTAGAACTCAAACAAGGAAGACTTTAGCTAAAAAAATATTGATCTTCATGAACTATAAGTTAGCAGATTGATGCCATATTCCATGTGGCAATCAGTTTTGCCAGCTGTGACTTTTTAAATGGGTGGACATAAAGATGGGGAGGGGCTCATCTCACAGTCTGATCATCTTTCACCAAAAACTTGTCTAAACTAAATTCGTGACTCTCAAAAAATATAAGCATGTATGTATATATAAAAATGAAAAACACAAGCAAAAGATGAACAGTCTATTAGAATTCTTGGCACAAAATGTCCTTAAATAAAATGCTTTGGCAGGGGGGAAGGTTACATATGATTTAGTTGTGGTACCTACTCCCTTATAGAATATCCCCAGAGACTTGTGGGAAACAATTCATCAAAACCTCTTGTTTATTAAGCACTTAGTTAGATTTCCTGATGAATAGTTGTCTCCTCAGAATCTTAGCAAAAGAGACCGGCTAGCATTTGTGCAAAGATTGTCTAAGCCAGAAACCGCTCAAGTGAGGAAGACAGTGTACTGTTACGGAATTACCAGTATAAGGAAGGGAGAGACCTAGAACTAGAACTACTGCCATTCCTGCCTAGAACTTTAAAAAGTCTAAAACCTGGGGTAAAAAGAGGTTCTACACAATGCGGTAGGTAGCCCTACAGCTGGGACACCCCATCCCCTGGCCTCATATAGGATAGAAGATCATAGTTCTGAAGATCCCTATGATCAAGCTATACTGCCAGCTATTTCAATATAGTGGGAGAGAGGTCAGCAGGTTCTACTTATGAGCAGACTAACCTATTACGTTAGAGGGGGATCTGGAGAAGTGCTTACAAATCGAGCCAAATGACAGAACTAATGTAAGATGTGCCTCCTGTGTAATTACATATGCTCGTTGTTGCCCTTGGTAATTACTGTATATTTGTGTGCCAGAGATACATTTGCTTGTTAGCTACACATAACTTTACTGTAATTTTGGTTCTATTGGCATATAATATAAGCTGTTGTCTATATATGATCTGTTATTACTGCTGTTATTATTGCATTGCTTTGTTTTGCTGATTATATATATTTTCTTTCATGGATATGCATGGCCCACATGTAATTTAGAGCTAAAATTGCTAAAGAGCTCTAAAGAATTTGGGAATGGAGACAGATATACACAACGTGGTTGGTTTGAAACCTGGATGGTTGACTTGCTAGGGACAGCATATCTGAGGGAAAAGTGATATTCCTTAAAAGTCCAGGACCAAGGCAGCTAGGGGGCTCATTGGAGAGAGAGTCCAGGTCTACAGACAGGAGGTTCTGGTTTCAGATCTGACCTCAGACACTTCCTAGCTTATGTGACTCTGGGCAAGTCATGTTGCCTAGTCCTGATGGATCTTCTGCCTTGGGACAATACTTAGTGACAATTCTAGGACAGCATGTAGAGGTAGAAAAGAGAAAAGAGGAGAGGAGAGGAGAGGAGAGGAGAGGAGAGGAGAGGAGAGGAGAGGAGAGGAG
>NC_058131.1:182985958-183008057 GCF_016433145.1 Gracilinanus agilis | reverse complement strand
AGGGAAGGGAAGAGAAGGGAAGGGAAGGGAAGGGAAGGGAAGGGAAGGGAAGGGAAGGGAAGGGAAGGGAAGGGAAGGGAAGGGAAGGGAAGGGAGAGGAAAGGAATCCAGAATCTAATTGTAGAAGACATTCTGATAATAGTAACACACTTTATAGTAACAATAGTAACAAAAAAAATAGTAACAAACAAATTTGTATAAATGTGGCCATGACAGGTGATCCCTTTATGAGGTAAGGAAAAGTCCTTTGAGTGAACTAAAAAGGGAAAAATATACTAGGAAGAGTAATGATTTGACCATGGTTTCCTGGGTGACTTTTAAAAGTTAGTTGGGGGGGGGGTAGGGCAGCTGTGTGGCCCAGTGGATTGAGAGTCAGAACCAGAGATGGGAGGTCCTGGGTTCAAATTTGACCTCAAACCTTTCCTAGCTGTGTGACCCTGGGCAAGTCACTTAACCCCCATTAGGCAATTAGCCCTTACCACTCTTCTGTCTTGGAACCAATACCCAGTATTGATTCTAAGATGGAAGAAAGGGTTGTTTTTTGTTGTTTTTTAAGTCAGTTAAGGGGCCAGTGAGGTGGCTCAGTGGATAGAGAGCCAGGTCTAGAGATGGGAGATCCTGGCCTCAGACACTTTCTATCCTTGTGACCGTGGGCAAGTCACTTGCCTCCCATTGCCTAGACCTTTCTGCTCTTCTGCCTGAAAACCCACACATAATATTGATTCTAAGATGGAAGGTAAAGGTCTTTTTAAAAAAGTCATTTCAGTCAGTCCAGTCCAAAATTAGGTTCAGAGGGATGAAGCTCCCGACAAGACTTGTAGACAACCCACAGAGTTGGATAAGGGGAAGCCAGGCCAAACCACATGCAGTTAGTAGACAGAAGAAACGTCAGAGGCAGCTGCCACAAAGAAAGGGGCCAGAACTCTGGGACTGAAGTATTGAGTGTGAGGAGGATTCAAACAGTTGCTTGGTTGCTAATGAGTTTGACTTTTTTTTAAAACGTGTTTGTTTTGTCTTTATAAACAGTATTCATTGTAGCCCTTTGCTAGTCTAGCCCTACTTATTGGGAATGCTGTTGAGAGGAGCAGTTGAGGAAGGAGACAGACCAAACACTGAGATGGTTTTCTAGAGGGTTGTTCCTGGCTAGAGGCTTGACTTTGGGGATTTTGTTTTGTTTTCAGATTTAATTGTCTTAAAAATTTATTAACTGATTGACTAAAAATTGCATCTTCCCAAAGCAGCAGAATATTTGCACTAGGAAGTCCATCTAAACAACGAGTACTGGTAGTAGGGTGAGAGCAGGGCAAATTAGACGTGGTTGAATGAGCCTCCTCACCACCCCACCCTACCCCTGCTGGATAGATAGCTGAAGGAAGCCGGGGCAGAGGTCTGGAGGTGTCCTTTGGCTTCTGACTTAAGAGTTCTATCATTCAGTCCCCCACAGAAATGAAAGGGGATATGCATAGGGAAGGGGCAGAAGGCAAAGGCAATTTAAAGTTATCAGCATGTTGGTTTTGCTCATCTTCCTTGTACCTCGAGAGATTAGTTCAACTCACCTTCATGGGCTGTATATTCACTATCTACAATCCTGGCCAAGCCAAAGTCAGCAATCTTGCAGCACAGACTCTCAGACACCAGGACATTGGCTGCCCTCAAGTCTCGATGGATTGAATTTCTTTGCTCGATGTAGGCCATCCCTTCTGCAATCTAAGAGGACAGGACAGTCTGTTGTTAGCTCTAGGCCTCTCCCTCTGCCACATACACCAGTAGCTCAGAGCATCTCTAGTGCATGTTTGAATCTCACCCTCAGGGGAAACTGGCAGCAACTTTCCACCTTTAGTCCTTTCCAGTAATAGATTAAAGTTCTCCGAGTTCTCTCTCTGTCTCTCAATGTCTCTCTCTCTGTCTCTCTGTCTCTCTCTCCTCCCTGTCTCTCTCTGTCTCTGTTTCTCAGTTTCTGATTGTCTGTCTCTATTGGTCCTTCTCTTTCTGTCTCTGTTTATTTCTGTCTCTAACACTCTCTCTGTCTGTCTCTGTCTCCTTCCATCTTACACTCTCTGTCTCTCTGTCTCTGCCTCTCTATATATATCTCTGTCTGTCTATCTGTCTGTCTGTCTGTCTGTCTCTCTCTCAGTATCCACAGTATATTTTTCTTATGGCTCAAGAAACTTCCTGGCACAAAATAATTCCTCAAGTCTGGCAACAAGGATGATCAGGTTTTTTGTAAAGTTCTCAGAGATGGAGGGAGAACTCTTTTTGGATCCTACTACCTCATTAAAAAGAAAAGCACCTCACCTTCCTCTTGGAATCAAAACTGTACTAGTTTCAAGGCAAGAAGAGTAGTAATGGGGGTTAAGTGACTTGCCCAGGCTCAGATAGCTAGGAAGTGCCTGAGATCACATTTGAGCCCAGGACCTCCCCTCTTTAGGCCTGGCTCTCCTGAGTCACCTAGGTGCCCCCCTCCACTACCTCATTTTAATAAATGATTAACATTTATATAGCTCTTTAAGCATTCTTTTGCATTTTTAAAAATTTGATCCCTTCAATAACCCTATGAAGCTAGAACTGTGGTTCTCTCCTCTTTACAGATGTGGATGGAAACTGAGTCATTAAATGAATCAGTGTCTGATGCAGGATTGAAACCCAAAACCTCCTAAGTCCCACACTCTTACCACTATATTATGCTACCTCTGGAGTAACCTCTCTGCTCTGCTGGGTGCCTTATGGGAGTTAAACACCAGCCAGATTCCACAGAATGATTTGTTGCAGAGCTGAATATTCAGATTTTTACAATAGTTTGATACATAACTCGCCTTCCATAGGCCTTTAGAAAATTTGATGATGGGGAGGGAAAAAGGAATGGAATATAAACAACACCTTACTTAAATATACTCAATTTAGGAATGACTTCGTAAACAACTTCTAGAATACTGTTTAGAACCTCGCCATTCTTCTATCAATTTAGATGTAGCACCTAGATGTCATCCTTGCCTCCCCACTATCTCTCACCCCACACATCCAATCTCTTGCTGTGTCTCGTCAGTTTTTGCCTTTGTAGCATCATTTGTGAGCATCTTCTTCTCTCCTTTTATACTGTCACCACCCTGGTATAGGGTACATCATCTCTTTCTTGGACTACTGTTATAGCCTGTTGGGTCGGTCTCCCCACCTCATCTCTCTCCCCACTCTGGTGATCCTTCACTCATTGGTCAGATAGTCTTCAAATAGTCAGGTAGATATGATTTTTTAACTCCTCTATAGCTGCTCATGACCTGGCCCCTTCTTAACTTTCTGGTCTCCTTATACCTTCCTCTTCCCTATGTTCCACCTGTCTTATGACTCAATTCTGGAATTAGCTCAGTTCTCTTTTTATTCTATTATGGGTCTCGTCCAATTTCTGTCTTGTGAAAAAACTTTATTCAATTATGGGAAATTATTGCATTCTTTGAACCTAGCCCTGAATGACTGGGAAGCTGTTCTGCCTCTACCTGCTCCTTAGAGATTCTAAAAAAAAACAACAAACTAAAACCTTGCCTTCTGCCTTAGAATCAATAAGAATGATCAATTCCTAAGCACAAGAGCAGTTAGGGCTAGGTAATTGGAGTTAAGTGTCTCGTCTAGGGTCACACAGTTAGGAAATGTCCAAGGCCAAATTTGAACCCAAGACCTCCTTTCTCTAGGCCTGGCTCTCTATCCCTTGAGTCACCTAGCTGCCCCTTAACTAAGGACCTAAATTATGCTGGCCAGAAACCCATTCATATCCAAAGATTAATCTAAGTTTTCTCACAATTATACATCTCAAGCAACTCATATATCTTATTTGAAAACTGGCTTTGGGTGGTTAATCAGTTATTGTTTTGATGCTCTTTGATTAAATATATAAACTTGAGGGGAGTGGGACACCTCTTTTTTGTATTTCAAGGAACTGCACCTTTTTACCCTCCTCCCAGCTTGGAAAGTCTTAAATCTTTCCTCCAATTAGAAATCAGCTTACCTAATTTTTTGTATCCTAAGTATTTTCTTTTAATTAATTGATTTATTTGATTGTTTTTCATGCATAAAAATCGATCTCCCCCTGTATTTGGGGTCCAGTGCCAAAGCTGAAGAGCCCTGGTCTCAATTTATTAGCAAATGGCACGCATTGCTTAATAAATCAGTATGCTCAGAAGCTTAAATCTTTGTTTCCTCAGACATTTCATCAAGCACCCATCACACTTGGCTTCTTTAAGTCCTAGTTAAAAACTAACCTTCTAAATGAAAAGCCTGTCCTGATCCCCCTTCATGTTAGTGCTGTCTGTCTATTGATTTTCTCTAATTTATCCTGTATGTACATTTGAACATAATTGTTTGCATGTTGTCTCTTCAATCAGATTTTGAACTCCTTGAGATGAAGGATTGTCTTTTTCATTGTATTTCCTTTAGTATAGTAAAGGGGAAAATGGAGGGTAGAAACATCAAGTGTTTTTTCAAGAATTTGGGCAGTAAAAAGGAAGAGAGAAGTAAAATGGTAGCTGAAGGGAATAGTTAGGTCAAAGACAAGAACTTTTTTCCAGAACTAGGAAGATCCAACCATATTTTTAGGCAAAAAGAAACAAACCAGCAAATGAGAGGTTAAAAATATATGGGAGAGAGAGGATGGTTGCAGGATGGGACAGGAATGATGCACAAAGGTGGAGGAGTCAGCTTTGACTAGGGAGAGAAACATTTCTCCTCCATTCTTGGCTCTGAGACAGAAGAAAGACAAAGATATAGCATCCATGTGGAGTGAAGAGGTGAAGAAGTTAAAGCCATTTCTTTCTCATTTTTCATCTCCTCTTCTCTTATGCTGCCCAAATTCTTGAAAAAGCATTTGATTTTTATACTACCCATTTGTCTCCAACTACTCAGTTTATTCTTCAGCCCCTTGCAATCTCATTTTACCACAGGATATTTTCCCAGTGTCTGAGGTCTCCTTGACCCTCTAACTTCTTGTCTTGGGTATGTTTTGAGTATGTTTTTATTCTGGCCACTGGAAGAGTTATTGTTCACTGACTACCTATTTTTATAGAAAAATTATGTTTGGTATTTCAGATAAATTACTTAGAAACTTGGTTATGCTCTAGAAAGTCTTATCTAAACAGAGTTATTTATATTTTTCCAAAGAGTGTCGAAAAAATTTTGACCTCAGAGAAGAGAGGATAAACATGATATTGAGTCAAGGAAATATGAGTGTAAAATATTGTACATGTCATTCACAAATTTGTTATTGGTAGGGGCAGATTTTTATAATTATATGTATATAATTTTATAAGAGTTATTCTATTAAAATAAAATGCTTATCCTATTTAAAAAAAGGGCGTAAGTGCCTAGAACAGTGCCTGGTGTATAGTAGGAATAAATTAAAATTTAAAATTTTTTAAAAAGATATGGTCATTTCAATAATGCACCTGATAAATATTATTTGAAAAATTTTATAATGCTAACACAATTGAGAAATTAGGGCTAGGTTTTCCTGTGGGAAAACCATCATATAATTAATTATAAAAATAATAATTACACAATTATTTAAAATAATATATTCTTAATTAATAAATAATTAATAATACATGGAATACAGATTTGTGTACTTAGATGAACAAGCAAAATAACAGTTCAGGTTTCTCTATGTACATCTTTTTAGAACTTAATGGTTCCATCTCCTTCCTTCTTTCTTCATGCTTTCCTCTAAATATGTTCTCTGGGGCTTTCAGGAGAGAAACAGGAGGAATGAAGGAAAAAGAATGGAGAAGAGAAAGAATGAGAGGCAGAGAGGGAGAGAGGAAGAGAAGGAAAGAGAGAAACATAAAAAGGGAGGAAAAGAGTGAAAGAGAGAGGGAGAAGAAAAGAGAAAGAAAGAGAGGGAAAGAAAGAGAAAGCAGGAGAGAGAGAAGGAAAAAGAGTACATGGGAAAGATGGCACTTTCTTAGAAGGGAAGGGAAAGGAAGAAAACCGGAATGGCACTGTTTCTGTTTCCCCTACCTAACTTCTAAAACTGGGACCACAAAATCTGCTTGTTCTTGTCCTTACATCCTTTGATCAAGGAGTATAAACATGGCCTGGAAGAACTCAAGCCATCTGGAGCATGGCCATAGAGAAAGAAAGCATTGCCATATTGAGAAATTCCCATTTAGCGTAGTGGATAGTGAGCTGGCCTTGAAAACATAAGGTCAAGTCATGCTTCTAAAACGTCCTGACTGTGTAATCCTTGGCAAAGTCTTGATCTCTCAGTGTTCTAGACTACTTTCCGATACGTTATGGAGTAGAGAAGATGCTGCCAAAGGTCCTGGCTGCGTTGGTAGAAACAATATCTTCCTCTGAGAGTTTCCAATACCAATGAAATCAAAGATTCAGCTCCTGTTCCCTAATTTTCCTATCCAGGTGTTGTCTTAGTTATTTCTGAAGAATTTAGGTCTCAAAATTTTAGATCTCAAGAGGATAAATCCCTGATTAGACCACACAAACTGTGGCTCTGGTGCTTAGGTTCTCCTAGAGCCATGATGGCAAAGGCATGAGATACATACCGCAGCATGCTTGAGGGAGCTATTTTGTTCCCCTCCCTAGTGCAACCATGGACATTTTTTGCATGTCCCCCATTCTTTCCAGCAGCCCAAACCAAGCACTTCCTCCACTCTCTGGGGTAATGCAGGGGGCTCACAGGTGGCTTGAAGGGAAAGTTTGGGCACATGATCTCTAAAAGGTTCACCAGTGCTGCCCCAGAGCATTTTATGATGGGAGATAGACTATCAGATTTTAAAAAATTTATTCTATGTGCCCTATTAGTGTATAGATTCCTTGCGGATAGAAACTATCTTTCATCATTCCTCTGCCTCAGCCCTGAGCATAGTAGGTCTTGATCATGGTAGATCTTGCCAATTAATATTTGTTGTGTTGATTTGGCTCATATCTTGAGGATAGAGCTTTAGGGAAAGCCTGAATTTGATGAGCAAGATGATCCACAGAAATCAAGAAAGGAAAGTTTTTGATGAGTAGTCATAGAGGTAGAAAGAGAGTATAATTCCATAGAAATGAGTGGGGAAAAGTTTCAAAGAGATGAAGGTCAAATACTATGGAGAGGTTGCAAAGGATGGGGACAGCGGAAAAACCCATTGATGGTTCTGATTCTCTATAACCTGACAATTAGGTGGTGACCTTTGTAATGGTGGTGGTCTGGTCAAATGTCACATAGCAAAGGGTTGAAGAATAAATGGGCTGCAGAGACATCAAGTACAGGCTCTTTTATCTGAGAATGTCAGAGCTTAAACACATCTTGGAGATAATTTAGTCCAGCTCCCTTGTCTTACTGATAAGGAAATTGAGGTCCAGAGAGAAAAAGTAACTTTTTTTTTTTAACACCACACGAGTGCCTAAAAGTCTTTCGATTGTGTCCCTGCTCTGACATTTTCTTTTAATCCAGTGTTCTAGGCTGCAATGGATGACATTTGGAGTCTTCAACTCACAGAATTTTAGATTTTCTATTTCATGTACAAAATTACTGATTTGAGAAATTGAGGGAAGCAAAGGGGCAGTAAGACATCACTACCAAACCTGTCCCATCAATTAGCCAGCATTAGAATCAATGGTCATAACCACTGGTGCATATTACCTCCATTTAATTAACTTGTTGGAGTATTTTTTTCAATTTGTTTCCTTTTCTAATCTTTTGATTCATTCATTCAACAACTATGTTGACCACCACATGTTTTGAACCACACACACACACACACACAAAACCAGATCCTGGCATGTTTTGAGCATGAGTGCATTTTCATTCCTGTTGCTTCTGGGGTGCCCCCACAACTTTCCAATGTATAGTTTAGACAGGCTTGTAACCAGTGTAATTTGACCCTAGCATTAATTTTCTGAAATTAGTTTATCAGCTTGAACACTATTCAGTTCTGTGCTCACTTCAGTGGAAAAAAAGAGAAGATATGACATCAGTTCCTGTCCTGATACTAATAATAGATAAGATTCCATGCCATGAAAGTAGGGGTAGGGGTAATGTGGTGAGGTGTGCGGGAGGGGGAACGAAAGGGAGGTGGTGTCCCTTCCAAAAATGGATGTGTATGTGTTTTTGTGTATATCACAGGCTGACCACAGACCAAACACCCACACTTCATGACTGTCAAGTATGCTTTCCTGCCAGTCACAGGGAGGAGATTTGGTCTATCAAGTTTTCTTTGTGTCCCCATCTAATAGCCCCAGTGAAAGAAGTTTTCCTCTCTTAATCTGACTCTCTCCCCCTCTTTGAGATGGGTAAATTCCTTTTTTTAAATGACAAGACAAGAGCAGCAAGAGTAGGTAGTGGGGGTTAAGTGACTTGCCCAGGGTCACATAGCTAGGAAGTGTCTGGGGCCAGATTTGAACCCAGGTTCTCCTGTCTCCAGGTCTGGCACTCTATCCTCTGGGCTACCTACCTGACTCTGAGATGGATAAATTCCAAATTTAAAAAACCATCAATTTCTGCCTCTATTAGCTTTGATATTACAATGCTTAGGGCAAAGTGGGCTTGATCGCCTCACATTATATAGAGATAGTTAAAGTTAGATTATTATCTGGCTAACTATGGAGTCTTGAGCATGTTCGTGGCTGTTAAAATTCATTTCTTATCTGATATTTGGAAGGGTGGCCCCAATACTGAATCACCATTGGGGTTCTTGGAAACTGAATAATTATTTTTTTTAGAAACCAGCATGAAATAATGGCATAATGGAGAGATTTGGCTTTCAGTACAAAAAAAAAACCAGGATTGTATTTGATACATTCTGATTGTATGTCTTGGGAAAGTAACACAACCTCTCAGTGCCCCAGGCAGACTGTAGGACTACACATTGCAGAGCAGGGGCTGACCTGTATTGGTAGCAGGAGCTTTTATTTTTTTTTTCCTGGAAATTCTCTATATGATGGGAAAAAAGGTCTCATAACCATAGCACCTATCTTATGGAAAGATACATGGAGGGTGTGAACTGAGACAGATATATTACCGTGAAGAACTTCCTATGGGGCAGCTAGGTGCCTTAGGGGATAGAGAAAGGGAGAAAGCTTAGAAAAGGGAGGTCCTGGGTTCAAATCCCAGCTCTGACACTAGTTATGTGGCTTTGGACAAGGCATTTGCCCTCTCTGGGTTTCTGTTTCCTACTCAGTTAAGGGAGGAAAGTTAAGACTAGATGACCTTTAATGTCTCTTCTGGACAGCTAGAAGGGGCAGTAGATAGAGCCCCTGGGAGACCTGAGTTCAAATATGGCCACAGACAGATGAGGGTTTTTTTAAAAAAATGTTATTCTTTGAATGGTAAAATGCCTAGCACATGACAGATGGAATCATTGTTATTGTAGTTATTCCTAGATCACACACCTGGGCCATTATGTCAATCAGTCTTGAGAATGGCAGCTTGCAACCTTCTTCTGACTTTAGGAAATCCAATAAGCACCCTAATAAGAAAGAAATTAAAGTATTGTTTCAGAAAAATTACCTAGCACCTTCTTTTGTCAACTTTGCTGAACTAGATACTGTTAGAGGAAGCTGTTCCTGAAAGTAAACCAGCCAAAGCAGATCATTCAGGACAATGAGATAGTAGTTTGTTAAGTGATAATCAGTGTAGCTTCCCAACATATCTAACATGCCCTGGCAGTATGTTTTATGGCCAAAGAATTTTCTTACTCTTAATATTTGTTTAGAAGTAGCCAGGAAATCAGTTTTTAAAAAATTCTTTGTTAGTCCTCTTTCCTTACTCAGGTTCTTCTAACCTGAACCCTCCTTCCTTTCCTCCCTCCCTCCCTCCCTCCCTTCTTTCCTCTTTCCTTTCCTCCTTCCTTCCTTCCTTCCTTCCTTCCTTCCTTCCTTCCTTCCTTCCTTCCTTCCTTCCTTCCTTCCTTCTCTCCCTTACATTTTATCTTAGAATAGATACTAAATCCAATGCTGATGAACTGTAAGGGCTAGGCAACTGGAGTTAAGTAACTTGCCCAGGGTCACACATCTAGGAAGTACCCAAGGACCCTTCCTTTCTAATGGTCTGATGCTTCAGCACAGAATCCATGGTGGGCTGATGTCTTGTGAGGGATAGTGGAGAGCAGCATCCCTGGAGCAGGGGTACAATGAAGAAAAGAATGCTCCTCTCCCCTCTTCTCTCTCTCCTCCCTACTTCCATCTGTTCTACTTCTCTTTCTACCTTTTCCTCTCTTCCTTCTCCTCTCCTCTCCCCTATCCCATCTCTCCTTTTCCCTTTCTTTCCAACCTTGCCTCTTCTTTCATCTTTTTTCTCCATCTCTCTTCCCTTCCTTCTTCTCTTTCCCCTTCCTTCCTTTCTTATCCCTTCCTTTCTCGCCTCCATTTCCCTTTCTTTTCTTTCTTCTCTACTTCTCTCCACTCTTATCTCCTCTTCTTCCATATTTTCCTCCTATTCTCTCCCTTGCCTGATCCTCTCTAGCCTCCTTCTCTGCTCTTTCCTCATTTTCCCCTTCCTCTCCTATCTTTCCATCCTCTTCTTTTTTCTCCTCTTCTCTCCCCTCTTCTTCCTGTGAGGACCAATGGACTCTAAAGTCTAAGTCTTTGGAGATTCATGGGGATGGCAGCCTTAATGAATAGCACTCATTCCTTCCCTCCCACCCCTTTTATCCACCACAGAGGCAGTAGACTAACCATTACTTTCAACTCTTTGTTCAGGTTTTATCTCTTAGAGATCAATGTAGCAAGTACTCAATCAGTATTGAGTGAAGTTCACGGAATCTAAACCCTTTGCCAGCCTATAGCTCTTGCTTACACTATATCTATACCACCAGCAGCCCTTTCCCACCCCCAGCCTCATTCACATGATCTAAGCCCTGTCACCTTTGGCCATGTACTCTGTGACAATATAGATGGGTTCTTGGGTAACCACCGCATAGAGACGGACCAATTTGTCATGCTGGAGGGTTTTCATTAAATTGGCCTCAGCAAGGAAGGCCTCAGGAGACATGCTGCCTTCCTTCAGGGTCTTGATGGCCACCTTTATGTTGTTTTTATAATAACCTACACCAAAGAGAGGATCAAGGAGTCCATTAAGAATACAGATGTTCTACCTTTTCACTTTGAAGCAACATGACATAGCGGAGGCAATAGATGAATAGGAATCAGAACACTTGGTTGTTAATCCTAACTGTCACTAACCCCATTTTACACATGAGTAAACTGAGATTCAGAAAATTAATTATTTGAAAGTTTGTCACATAGAAGAGAGATTAGACTTGCCTCCTTTGGTTTCATCCGACAGAACCAGAGGCAACAGATAGAAGTTAAAATGAGACAAATTTAAACTTGGTCTCAGGAAAAACTTTCCAACATATAGAGCTGTCCAAAGGGGGAACAGGCTCTCTTTCAATGGAAATCTTTAGGCAGGGGATGGAAGGCTTCTTATTAAGTATATTAGGTATGTTGTAGTACAGATTCTTTTTGAGATATGGGTTATACTATAGGGTCCCTGAAGTTCCTTCAAATTCTTAAATTCTTTGTCTCATTTCAGACACAAAGCCAAGAATCCAGAAGAGATTTGTTGTCGATCAATAAACCAACAATAAGCATTTGTTAAGCAAATTCATTTATTCATTATTTTATCCATTTGAGTCAAATCAAAAAGCATTTAAAAGAACCCTTAATTTTCTATCTTAGAATCAATACTATATATTGGTTGTAAGGCAGAAGAGTGGTAAAGGGTAGGCAATGGGGATTAAGTGATTTGCCCAGGGTCACAAGGCTGGGAAGTGTCTGAGGCTATATTTGAACACAGGACTTCCCACTCTCCAGCTAACTGGCTAAGTCAGCATTTTTTATATGCTTACTATATTTTAGGCACTGGGAACAAAAATCAAGGCAAAAAAGAAAGACAAAAAGTCCTTAAGGAACTTATATTCTAATGGTGGAAGACAATCATTATAAAGGAAGGTAAAAAGAGGGAGAAGGTTCATTAAGCCCTTTTTATGGAACTATTAAGTGCAAAGCACTAGGCTTAGGCACTGAAGATACAAAGTCACAAAGGAAATAATCTCTCTCTTCAAGAACCTATTCAGGGGGCAGCTGGGTAGCTCAGTGGACTGAGAGCCAGGCGTAGAGACAGGAGGTCCTAGGTTCAAATCTGGCCTCAGACACTTCCCAGCTGTGTGACCCTGGGCAAGTCACTTGACCCCCATTGCCAACCCTTACCAGTCTTCTGCCTTGGAGCCAATACACAGTATTGACTCCAAGACAGAAGGTAAGGGTTAAAAAAAAGAACCTATTAAAAAAGGTTCAAAAAGAAGGCTTCCAAATAATTCAAGGGAGACAGTACCGGCCCAGAGATGATCCAAAAAGATTCAGAAGAAAAGCATCTCTATAACTTAAGGGAGAAGGTACCAGCCCAGGGATCAGAATCCTTGGTTAGCCTCCTTATGTGCCTTTAGCCACATCACTTTCCTCTCTGTTATCTTAACTTTAATCAATAAACATGTATTAAGTATTTACTGTGTGCCAGGCACTATGCTGGTGATACAAAAGGAGGCAAAAGAGATCTGAAGGAGCTTACAATGTAATCAAAGTCCTGCCCTTTTTGCCTCAGAGGGTTGTTCTGAGGCCCCAAAGAAAGCATGTGTAATAGCATTTAGATAATCTCAAGGGATTTCCCCCCAGAGAGGCCCCTTCTTCTCTGTCCCTGCTTCATTGCCCCTTCTCACAGCTCAACCCCTCCACCTCCATGCCAACCCTGAACAGCATGTTCTTACCCATCCAGACTTCTCCAAACTGTCCAGCACCAAGTTTCCTCACCAGTTTCAGAGAATGTCGGGGCACTTCCCATTCATCCTGGGCCCAGTGTGTCTGAGGAGCCAGAATCACACAGGGCATAGTCAGCTTCTGGCATAAACCGTCCCCTTTCTCTGTATTATAGTGACAAAAAGATGTGGATGGGTGGTTACTGGGGCAGCAAAGGAACCGTGCCTCTCCCTTCTATTTGGAACATGCTCGTCCCTCCACTTGAGATTATTCAGCTTTGCTCATTAACTTGCCAGAAAGAAAGAGAAATGAAAGGTTGGGGGAGACTGGCATTTGCTAGGTTCCCTTCTCTAATTCTCCTTTTACTGTTATTTGCATTTTCTTTGAATAAAGTATCTAATAGCTTGATTTCCACATAGTAGCGGCATAACACGCTTTTTTTATTACAGTTTGTGGGTGTCGAAAGCTTGCTCCTTCTACTAACACAGGTAAGCAGATAGTCTGAAACTCAAATTGAAATAGTTGCCCAGGACACTGAGAGGCTGGCGACTTGTCCCATAGCCAGTATGTTCCAGAGATCATTCTGACTCCAAGACTGGAACTCGACCCACTATACCACTCTGTGAACGAATGATTGTTGAACTGAATTAGACCGGCTTCAGGTGTACCTTTAGCTGTTTTCTTCAAGTGCATTTAGGTTTAAAATGTGCTCCTTTCAAAGCTGTCATGTAGTGAGCCTATAGGTGGCAGCCTTGGAATTAGTAAAGGCACCTGGCCACCTAATATCACTAAGAGCCATGGGGAAATGTTTTGGTGAATTGGTCATTTCCGTGGAAATGGAAAATTCCATGGAAACAATAAGGCAAATATCAGATAATCATCCCAAACATCTCTGGAGAGGACTTTGCAGGGGTGTGCTGGAGCCAGCTCGTACTGGCTCACAAGAGCTAATTGTTAAGTTTTCAGTGTCCCCATTTATAACTCAAATCCACAAATGAATCAAATCAGAGATTGAGTTATTGCTTTGTTGATTGTTTTAGACTAAAGAAAGTAATGAAGAAAATGTTATTAATCTGTAGATTAAACTTAAAACAGTCCTGTGCACTTTTTTTTCCCTTTCTGGAGAGCAACAGTTAAACATTTACCAGCACATCCCTAAATAAAACTCTGAGATTCAGCGGTGTTGTCTTAACGGTGCTATTATGAAACAACTGCCACACGGTCACAGAGGGCTTGCTAAAGGCACTGTGAATAGTAGTGTGAATAGTACATAGTAGGTACAAGGAGGCCTTTGGCCTATTAGCTGCAATGATTTATAGGGAAGAAATGACATCTAGAGTGACTAAATGATGGAGGGAGGAGGTCGGTTAGTTATGCAGTCATAGAGAGGGATGGGCAGATGGGAAGCTCTAATTTTGCACTGGTACCCATGAAATAGTAAAAGGCAGCCATAAGAGCTGGTTACCAGTGCTCGTGAACTTGTGTGTGTGTGTGTGTGTGTGTATTTTTAATGTAATTAATAGTTTATGATATTTTCCCATGGTTACACGATCATGAACTTGTTTTTTGATATTTGTATTTCAGTATAATGAGTTCCTTTTATAATTCCAAGCATTAAAAATATTATTCTGAGAAGAGATCTATAGGCTTAACCACATCAGGATTTGGTTTTGTCAAGAGCACCAAAAAAAAGGTTAAAAATCTCTGACCTTGAGGAAGATTTCCACCACAATGGAAAGATCCTCTATGGAAAAAAAAGAGAGAGAGAGAGAAAAATGGGGATAGAGACTTTGATGTACATGTACCAATATAGAAGAGATTATACATCTATTCAAGTGTCTAAAGATTGCTTGGGCACAGTATCAAAGAGGGCAATACCTGTGTTCCTACTTATGTAATAATATATATTTTACACCTTTACCTTCTGTCTTAGAACCAATCCTGAGTATTGGTTCCAAGGCAGAAGAGGGTCACACAGCTATGAATTGTCTGAGGTCATATTTGAACTCAGGACCTCCTGTTTCCAGGCCTGCCTCTCTATCCACTGAACCACATAGCCGCCCCTGTGCTATATTATTAACTATAGAACTATAAAGCTATATTATTAACTATAAAACTATAGAACTACACAATGTCAGACCTGGAAAGTATCTCAAAGATCATCCAATCTAACTCTATCATGTTCCAGATAATATGATACAACTGTAAAAGCACACTAAGGACCTTGTCAGCCCAATTCCTTCTTTAAGGAAAATATGAATAAAAATTATTTCTGGCTGGTCCTTTGGGAATTATCTGAATGAAAAAATCTTGTCAGTGTTGTTATTCAGTCATTTTCAGTTGTGTCCTACTCTTTATAACCTCTTTTGGGTTTCCCTGGCAGGAGTGATTTGCCATTGGCTTCTGCAGCTCATTGTACAGAAAAGGAAACTGAGGCAAACAGGGTTAAGTGACTTGCCCAGGGTCACAGAGCCAGTAAGTGTCTAAGACCAAATTTGAACTCAAGAAGATGAGTCTTCCTGAGTCCAGGTCTAGTACCCTATCTACTTTGCCACCTAGCTGCCCCTAATCTTGTCAGTTCTTAATCACAGCCCAAGGAGATTCCCTTAGTCTAAAATTATTTTATCCCTATCAAAGGTTTCTTTTAATTAAGAATTAAATTTAAGAAATTAAGTTTTTTTTTAAATCCTCATCTTCTGTGTTAGAATTGATACTAAATATTGATTCCAAGGCAAAAGAGCATGAAGGGATAAACAATTGAGGTCAAGTGACTTGCCCAGGGTTATTAGTTTCTAATCAGAAACTGAATCACAGTTCCTACACTCCAGGAAAATGGATTATATGGTAACCACAGCTGTAATAGGAATCTCTTTTGATGCATCTAATTAAGAGCAGTATTTCTTTTTCTGCCTTTGGCCACTTTTGATTTAATAGTTTTAGGAAAATTATTCTTCAGGTCACATTGACATTAAAGTGATTATTCTGTTTTAACAGATAGGAAACTCTACCTTAAACTTTGTATCCTCGAGTGATTTTTCTAGAACCAAATTTGCTGCCCAGCTCTTACTATAATAATGTTGAACTTGCTCTTATAGCAAAGAGAAGGCAATCCTGGGAGAAATAGAATATCCTCCTTCATCCAGGGACCAGATCTTCATTCCTTGATTAGCATAAAATTGTTAAGTAGGACTGGTTGTAACAAATTTCCAATTAGTGAGGATGTGGTGGGAAGGGGAACATTGCACTTTTTATTTCTTTTTCCCTAAATTACTTGGATTTAGATAACAAGTTTGTTTCTGACAGACATGCCAAAATAAGCAAAGTCCATGCAGCTAGGCCCAGAGAGAGGGGAGATCACCTGCTTCAAGTGAAGGACAGAACTGGGACTAGAATCCAATTTTCCCTGCACCCAGCAGAGGGCCATTTGCACTATACCCCACAGCCGCCAATTATAAAGCCCAATCTTGTTAAATATATCCTTCTGCGTGATGGCCCTACAATCAAATTTGACACCTGGCACTTACTAGAATAATGTTGGACCAGTTCTCGTAGTGAAGGGAAGGTGATCCTGGGAGAGATATAATATCCTCCATCATCTAGGGCCCGGATCTTATAGTGTTTGATAACATCTCCCGCAGGGGTGGTGTCCTTCACACTCAGGGAAAGGGCGCCTGGAGAATTAATTCACAAACACACATATGGAAGAAATAAGTCATCAACTCAAGAGAATCAAATGTCCAGGTAAATGAAGTGGAATTAGGGTTTCCTTTAAATTATGTAATGCCTACCTGACCTCTACCTATATTTTCACCAATTCCTGAAAAGCAAGATTTTCTTGTCTGAGAGACTAATTCTAATTCATAGAATGATGATCCATTTAGAACAGGAAGAGACGTTGCTGTTCCATCATTCAGTTGTGTCCAACTCTTTGGGGTTTTCTTGGCAAAATACTAGCATTATCTACCATTTCATTCTCAAGCTCACGTTTTACAGATGAGAAAACTGAGGCAAATGGGGTTAAGTAACTTAACCAGGGTCACACGACTACTAATTGTCTGTGGCCATATTTGAACTCAGGTCTTCCAGGGGCTCTATCTACTGCCCCTTCTAGCTGTCCAGAAGGGACATTAAAGGTCATCTAGTCTTAACTTTCCTCCCTTAACTGAGTAGGAAACAGAAGCCCAGAGAAGGCAAATGCCTTGCCCAAAGTCACATAGCTAGTGTCAGAGCTGGGATTTGAACCCAGGTCTCCCTATTATAGTGCACAGGATCTACTTTTAAAGTTGTTGCAAGTGTTGTATACACCCTGAGCTGTCTGTGGGTGTGGGGAAAGGGGCTGTGTGGAAGGGAATGCCTAGGCTTCCATGCCTGTTACTCAAGACATTGTCACAACTGGCTGTCTCTCTCTGTCTGTCTGTCTCTCCTCAGACAATGCCAATGACAGACACAATACGAGTCAGTCAGGAAACATGTAAGTGCCTATTAGTGCTGGGATACAGAAAAAGGCAAAATTATGGTCCCTGACTTCAAGGAACTCACAATCTAATAGGAGTATCAATATAGAAATAAGTATAGACTATCTATGTTCTGCCCACATATATAGATTTATACATACACATATACACACCCAAATGAAAAATCATTTCAAAGGGCAGACGCATTTCCCTTGCTCAGGCCCAAACCTTTTCCTGCCCTCTTGTGCCTCCAAACTGACAAATGAAATCCGGGATCATCAGGGGCCAGAGCTGGGAGGGACCTTAGAATCATCTAGTTCAACTCCCCTGTTTTCCTTTTTCAAAAAACTCTTACCTTCCATCTTAGAATCAATGCTGTGTATTGCTTCCAAGACAGAAGACTGGTAAGGGTGATGCAGTGGGGCTTAAGTGACTTTCCCAAGATCACCACACTAGGAAGTGTCTGAGTCACATTTAAACCCAGGACTTCCCATCTCTAGGCCTGGCTCTTAATCCACTGAGTGAACCAGCTAGCTGCCCTGTCCACTGTTTTTCACAGAAGGAAACATAGAGGAGAAGTGATTTAAGCTAGATCTCATGGGGTTGAGGTCTGAGCCAAGGCTAGGATCCCTACAGATCTCTAGCTCCCCAGTGCCATGCTCTTTGCCCTGCCCTATTCAGAAGGGTTGCCTTTGTCCTTACCTTTATTTGTTTCACTCTCTCTAATTAGGAACGCGCCAATTTTGTTGACAGGAGCCAGGAGTTTCCTCTCAGCTTCTCTCCGGCTGATTGTTTTGAAGAACCACCTGGAAAGAGATGTAGAAGAAGGAAGAGGGGAAAACCCATCAAAGTTTTCCAAGGACTCAGTAATGATCTCTTCTCATTGCACTATGTGCTTTGGGACTTCTCCCACAGCCATGTTTTATATACCCAAAGGCAAAGGGGGGAAAACACACACACACACTCCACACACACTCACACACACTCCACGCACACTCACACACACTCCACACACACTACACACACACACACACACACACACACACACACACACACACACACACACACACACCCTACAACTCCAGTCTATGTAAGACTTTGCTGCCTCCTAGAATAATAGCAGTTCTTGAAACTAGCCAAAATATAGTCACAACTTATTTTAGAACAGGTATTCCACGTGTAGGAATTCTAGTCTTGGGAGGTTACCTGGGACACTGAGATGCGAAGTGTTTGCCCAGGGTCACATGACCAGTTTTGCCAAAGGCTAGATGGACTTGAACATAGGTCTTCTTGTCTACACTACATCACATGTCAGGCGTTCAATAAAAAAAAAATATATTGTTGAAATAAACCGAAGCCTTATTGCCAATATTCCAAGTCCTGCCAACATCCGGACTTAGTAGTGTAAAGTAAGGACTTAATTAATGCTCATTGATTTAGCTTCTACCACATCTGCAAATGTGCTCACTGAATATTCTAGCGTCTGTGATACCAGTCCAGTAGGTTTATGCTCTATTTATTCATTATTATCTTTTTCCCCAATTCCTAGTTGATATAGTTTTTAATCACTGTTTTCTGATATTTTGTGACCCGTGTTTTTTCCTTCCCTCTCTCCCCTCCTTCTTCCCCAAGATGGCAGGTAATATGATATAGGTTATAGACATCTATCATGAAATACATATTTCCATGTTCATCATAGTGTGAAAAAAAGACATATACTGCTTGTACAAGAAAAAAAAATTGGGAAGGAAATAAAGTGAAAAATGGTTTGCTTCAATCTGCATTCAGACTCAATCAGTTCCTTCCATGATGATGGATACCCATTTTTGTCATAAGTTCCTTGGAGTTGCCTTGGATCTTTGCATTGATTTAAGTCATTCACCATAGGATATCCAGTCAGTTCAGTAGGATTTTGAACTAGAAAAGGCTGGAGAGAAAAACTAATCCAGAAAATTGAGGCTCCGGCTTAAACTCCAGTCTTCCTAACTTCAAATCTGGTCAACTATCTACTACATCCCACTATTTCTCTAGGCAGGGATATAAGTCCCAGTTGATAGTGGCCAAGTGGTTCAGAGGATAGAGTTTCAGACCTGAGTTCAATTTTGGTCTCAGACATTAGCTGAGGTATTCTAGACAAGTTGGTTAATCCTATTTGCCTTAATTTCTTCATCTGTAAAATGAACTGGAGAAGGAAGTGGCAAACCAGTCTAGAGTCTTTGCTAAGAAAACCACAAATGGGGTCATAAAGAGTTAAACATGACTGAGATAACATGAGTTCCTACTCCATGGAAATGACTATTCTGATAAGGAATGATCTCATGAAGCCACAGGGAAGGCTTACCATGACCAGACAGTCCACACCATAGCTTCATACACCCGATTATAGCCTGAGTTTTATAAGATCCATTTCTATTCAGAAAGGGAGGGACAGGGAAAGTCTCATTCTCAAAGGCTGGGCAGACCAAAGTGACTTCCTGAAGATCACAGTGTTGCCAAATGGTGAAAGAGAAATCTCAAATCCAAATGGTTAAGCAATGGTTCCCACTTCCCACGTGCAGCATCCCTGCCCCCCAACAAATGTGAGATTGTGCTAGTATTTGTATTAAAGTACACCTACTTTTCAACTTCCAGAGTCTCTACTCGAGCAACAAAGTTGCTAGGGACATAGCCTTCCCTTCTAGTGACAAGCGATCTGGCCAACCACCAGTCTCCAGTTCTATGAGAAGAAAAAGGGAAAATGCAAACATAATAAAAATCCTGTGTTTGGGATATTCTTCTGAGGGGGCTCAAAGTACTTTATAGACATGATCTCAACCCCGAAAGAGTGAGAAATAGAAGAGAAATGACACTGAATCATCATGATTTGACTTTGAAGCTCATTATTATTTCTAATTTGCTGAGGGGTACATCAGGCAAAAGGTAGTAGGGTTGGACTGACTCATGTCTCACTTGTTAATGAGCAATATTCCCAGAAAGCTTGCTCCCTCCCTGTTAATGGGACAGAATTGAGGAGGAGCTAGCCAGCCCCACGTATAAGAACTGCTCTGTCACAAGATTAGAACTTGAAGGCCAAAATTCCTGAATAGTGATCAGATACGATTTGGTCTTCAGAATAAGATATGAAGAGGAAGCAATGTGACTTAGTGGAAAGAGTGCTGGATCTGAGTCAGAGGAAGGATGTGGATTCTAATCTTGTCTCTGTCATTCGCTAGCTTTGTGACTTTGGGGAACACTTCAGTGTCCCATGGTATTCGTTCCTCAGTAATAAAGCGGGGATGAGAGGGACTTGGACTTGATATCTGCTCCCTTCTAGGTCTAGATCTATGATCCCAAGGCTCAAATGCAGTGAAAGATGATTTCCTTTTCTTCTTAGAAACTCAGTGAAAGTAACATGATCAGTCTGGTGACTCCATACATGAAATAGCAGCAGCAGAGTACAGTGCAAGGTGCTGGATTCAGAGTCAGAGTTTGGGTTTGAATGCTCACCTTGCCTCTTACTGTCTATGTGATCTGGAGTAGGCCATTGAACCATCTACCTTCAGTTTCCTCATTTATGAAATGCTGAGATCAGACTAAATGATCTCTGAGGTTCCTTCTCACTCTAAATCTTTGGTCCCAAAGGAGTTGATTAATTATCTTTTGTAATGGCAAAAAGTAAAAGAATAAAATTTAGGGACAGCTACGTGACTCAATGGATAAAGAGATAGGCATTGAGATGGGAGGTTCTGGATTCAAATCTGGCATCAGACACTAACTAGCTGTGTGACCCTGGGCAAGTCACTTAACCCCAATTGCCTAGCCCTTACCACTCTTCTGCCTTGAAACTGATACTTAGTATTGATTCTAAGACAGAAGATAAGGGTTTAAAAGAAAAAGTAAAATTTGAAAAAAATAAAAGAGGTCAAATTGTTTAAAAAACAAGGGAGACTTTGTATGAACCAAACATGCATGTGACTTACAGACACATTTGTGTGTGTGTGTGTATGTGTGTGTGTGTAATCATTCATGAATATATGTGAGTCAGAAACTTCTGGCCAGATAATTAGATAACTTCCAAATAATTAGAGCAAAACCACAGGGAATGGGGGAAATCTGGATTAGAAGAGCTCACTATACACAAGTATGCCAGGCTGGGTAAGTCTTGGAGAAAATATTACAATGGGAAATGGTAGAGTACCCTGGAGTTGACTTTAAGGTTACATGGATGTTTCCTCTCTACATCCAGGTTGGTTATTTATTCTCACCTGAAGTATCTATGGAACAAGGAAAAAAAATCAAACTAAAGGAAGTAGAAATGAATGAATGGAAAGCAAGCCCCCAATAAGGCAAAATCATAGAAGATTTGGATAATATTGAAAGAGTATCTCCCATTGCAAAGGCAAGGTAAGCTAGTAGAAGGCTCCCTGTGTGGAATGGCACTCTGAGAAACATACTTCATCAAGATTTGCAGCTTTTCTCCCTTTACCACCTTCAGGTCCCGGTCATTCATGGCTTCATAATCCCACAAGGCAACCACATAGTGCTCCTCTGTAATGAAGAAGAAAAATATGGCAGCTTTTCGGGGTTTCTGGAGCTATGGCAGGAAGAGAAAGTGAGCCAGCTGATGTGGGAGAAATCAGAACAAGGGGCTTATAAGCAGTCATGGCCAGGATTAGGCTCCAGGACAACTCTTTCAGATTTCTTGTGATAAGGATGTAGAAAGCCTGCAAGTAGGCTGGGGTGACTAGAGATTTTCCCAGGGTGCTATATTTAGAGGGTGATGAAATCACTAGAATTCTTTCAACAAAAAATAAAATTATAGTTAAGCATCTAGCTAGGAAAGAAAGAAAGAAAGAAAGAAAGAAAGAAAGAAAGAAAGAAAGAAAGAAAGAAAGAAAGAAAGAAAGAAAGAAAGAAAGAAAGAAAGAAAGAAG
>NC_058131.1:182852758-182971066 GCF_016433145.1 Gracilinanus agilis | reverse complement strand
ACTGCAGGAGAGGAAACATATAAGAAAAACAACTGCTTGAACGCATGGGTCGGGGTGGACATGATTGAGGGTGTGGACTCGAAACTACCACACCAATGCAACTACCAACAATTTGGAAATTGGTCTTGATCAAGGACACATGACAAAACTAGTGGAAATGTGCATCAGCCATGGGTGGGTGGAGTGCGGGGGGTGAAGGGGAAAGTAGGAGCAGGAATCATGTAACCATGTTAAAAATGAATATTAATAAATATTAAAAAAAAAGAAATAAGGAAGTAGAAAGTTCCCCCCCCCCCAAAAAAAAACACCCTATAGACAGTGAACTCTTATGGGCACTCCAATTATATCATGCTTCCAGACTTTAAAAGGAGATGAGCTGTTTAATTGGGTGGATGATGAAGGAAAGAACTAGTATTGTATAGTAAAGATAGACGTATTTTACTGTTCTTGTCTGTAAGTGATATTGAAGTTCTAAGAAGAAAATAGTCACTGAAGGCTGGCATAGTCCGGGAATCTTTCTCCCCCGGCCAAAGAGGGAGCTCATGAAGAAGCCCCCCAAAATGAGGAGGAGGATTCTGAAAGGAAGAGAAAATAGATCAAACTTCAAGGAGGAAGAAGAGCATAAAGATTCCAAGAAGGACGTGTCCAGGGTCATGCTGAGTTATGAGTACAGCGAATACTAGATCGAGGACTGAGCACTCATCATTCCCAGCCTTGTGGGCATTTCATGCTACCCCCAAAGATAGGAAGATTCCTTGAACCTGAGAGTAGTTCAGAAGGGTTAGTAGAAAGTCTGTTTCACTACATGGTAGCTACAAAGAATTCCCAGGAGAGATACTTGGGGGAATAGTGAGAGGAGACAGATAGGTCCTTGGATTGTAGGTCACTGTCTTCTTCCTTCGTGGTGCTGCCATGAATACTTTTGTTGTTGGTTCTCATTTGTGTGGTAGTGTGTTAGGAGGCAGTAAAGAGAAAAAAACATTTCTTTTGATTCATTTTTTAAAATAAGGTTATTGTTATTCAGTCATGTCTGACCCATTGTGACCCCATTTGGGATTTTCTTGGCAAAGATACTAGCCTGGAGATATCATTTCCTTCGTTTTTTTTTTTAAACCCTTACCTTCCATTTTGAAGTCAATACTGTGTATTGGTTCTAAGGCAGAAGAGTGGTAAGGGTAGGTAATGGGGGTCAAGTGACTTGCCCAGGATCACATAGCTGGGAAGTGTCTGAAGCCAGATTTGAACCCAGAAAGATGAGTTTTCCACTCCAAGCCCATCACTCTATCCACTGTACTGTGTAGCCACCTTTGCCATCAATACCATTGACTGGTAAATCAAAGATCAGCCTAATTGCAAGTGGGATGAAATGGAGATTCATGGTTTCATATAAAATCCTTCTTGTGTCCTTCCGTGTATATAGGAATGTCTTTTTTTTGTGTTTGAGTTCAGAATAAAGAAAGGGGGGAAGCTAGTTGGCTCAGTGGATAGAGAGCCAGGCCTAGACATGAGACTCCTGGGACCAAATATGGCCTCAGATACTTCCTAGCCACGTGACCCTGGCTAAGTCACTTAAACCCAAATACCTAACCCTTACTATTCTTCAATACTTAGTATAGATTCCACAACAGAAGATAAGGGCTTAAAAAATAAAAGAATAAAGTAAGAAAAATCAGTTAGATCAAAAACACTATATGCCAGGCACTGTGCTAGGTGATGAGGATACAAATACAAAAAAAGAGACTGTTCTTAACTCTTAAGAAAATTTGCATTCTCACACCAGGGTTCTCATAAACTTGCTGATGATTGGAAGCTCTGTGAGGACACGGTTTTGTATTCCCTTCACCATGCATAGTGCCCTGCATACGATGGGCAGTTGTTCGTGGAGTGATTGATGCCTCTTTGGTCCTCTGATGCACAGAGAATTTTTTTTTTTTTTACTGAGCATGACACCCTGTGATGAAGAAAGCAATTACGGAGCACTTAGACCAGTTTCTGCTTCTTTATAATTTTTGATCAGTTTCAGATAGGGTGGTTCCAGGAAGCACAAAAATAGATGGAAACAACAACAAGGTCACCTCCCAATTTTTCAGTTGTTCATGGTTTTAACCGAGACTGCACCCAGAAGTTAATAATAACGTCTCACAATAATTATCACATTTTATATGCATTATAGCTCATTTGGACCCAATCATTGTGAATGTCCCCCAAGGCTTTGTTCTGGACCCTGTTCTCTTTATACAATTTCACTAGATTAGTTCAACTTCCACATGTCTAATTATCTTCTACCCTTCCCCCCCACCAGCCTCTCTCTCTCTCTTTTCTCTCTCTCTTTTTTTCTCTCTCTCTGTTCCTCTTATTCTCTCTGTCTATCTTCATTCTCTCCACAGTATTTTCCTCCATCATATGCACTATCCCACAGCACCTAACCCCCACAACACACACAGCTGCTCTTCTACCCTTAATTTCAAGACAAATAATTAGTATCTCCTTAGTGTGATGTAATGAAGAATATGAGAGACAGTTATGTGGAGCCCCCATCCTGGCCCGCCCTAGGAAAGTATGATTAGTATTTGTCCAGAGTACCAGAAGAAGAGCCAGATTGAAAAGTTGCTAATAAAAACAAGGTATATGGGATGAGGATGAGGTTGAGGGAGTCAAATTCAAGCTACTAAGAAACATGTAAGTCACCAGCTTGGATGTTTCTTAAAGTTCTGCAGCCCTTTTTTTTAACAACTTATTTCTATAACACTTTGTGGTTTACAAATTGCTTTGCTTTATCTTACTTGAATGCCACTTCAACTTTGCGCAATAAGATTTTACCCCTATGATTCATCTGTAGGATGGGAGCTACTGGCATCTATATTAAGAAATTAGGTATGGGGCAGCTGGGTAACTCAGTGGATTGAGAGCCAGGCCTAGAGGCAGGAGGTCCTAGGTTCAAATCTGGCCTCAGACACTTCCTAGCTGTGTGACCCTGGGCAAGTCACTTAACCCCCGTTGCTCAGCCCTTACCACTCTTCCGGCTGGGGACCAATATATGGTATTGATTCTAAAGCGGAAAGTGTTTAAAAAAAAAAAAAGTCATGTGAAAAAAAAAGTTGGGTTAATTGTGCAACTAATAGGAAACAAAAGCAGATGCAAATCCAGGTTTTCTAATTTGAAATTTAATCCTGTATCCATCGATGAGCCCTCTCCTTAAATCAGTCACCCTCAGAAACAGAATTTTTATTACTAAGCCGAGTATTAAGGAAGAAACAGAGATCCGTGCCAATTGGAAGAATGGAGTGCAGAAGTGGAAAAGGGTGCCAGAGATAGCTGAGAGAGTCCACAGGTATTTCTTCTGGGGCTCTGGAGAACACAGAATGGAAAACGATGGCTCTGAAACTATCACTACGGTGTTTCGGGGTGCCAAGTTGTAGGGTTAGGGTGGTGTGACATAGGCCAGTGCAAAGATGGCAGAGTTGAGCCTGTAATGTGATAATATGGCTTAAATGTGGGCAGGGAGAGCCCAGTGATGAGGGGAGGCAAGTGCAGCTGTGGACCTTCCTCTCCTTTCCTGATGAATGGAGAGAATCCACAAGTGTCTGTGTTGGGCCCAGAGTTGAGATATGAGCTGCTCCAGAGCTGAAATATGCTGTGCACTAGTAGAGAAATAAGTCATGGTAAAGCTACGGTCAGTGGCAGCCTAAAGATTTCCATCTTATTAAGAAAGACTGAGCATACTCCAAGCTCCCTGTATTTGAGCAGGAATACCCAGCAGACCCCTGTCTTCAGGCACTTTACAATTTAGTAGAGAGACAAGACTCAGATAGCATCTCCCTCATACATATTCCAACTGTTCTGACAAATCTAAGAAAGGAAAGATGACATCCAAAAGATGTGTTCACAGATGTCCATCTTGGACTATAAGAACTAAGGATTAAGCTGTCCCATGGTCCCACAGGGTCAGATCTCTGGATGGGGAGGGGAATCATGGAAGGCTTCAAGGAGAAGATGGAGCTTCTATTAAATGATGGGTACAATTTCAATAGGTAGAGATGAGGAGAGAGGGAGGCCATTCTAAGGTCTGGAAAAGAGCATTTTCGCACATGATCCTCATTCTTATCCCATAAGTAAAAGTTCATTTTGAGAATAAATTCAACAAGGGCCACTGGAAAGAAAATAATAGAAAAGATGAGCAGAGTAGATATGGTACAGGTGGAGGGAAGGGGAGGAAGAAGGGAGGTATAATGTGAACAATCTCTCTTTAGCCTGGCTAGAAATTTCTGGTCAATTTGGTCTCAGTCTCCCATTTGTATCCTTTCTAATAATAAGAACCAAAAAAATACTTCTTGGGTCAGACCTCGTAAGGCATGCTCGAGCCTTTGTTTGCTTTAGCCAAGGTTTAGAAATACAGGTCCTAGTCACCTGCCCATTGCCTTCATTGTATCAGAAAAGACTTGGATTATTAACCAAAACAAAGTACTATGGATTATAAAGAATGGAAGTTTTAATATTTTAAAAATGTTCATTTCTCTGCCTTTCCTTGGAGAAGTCAGGAACTATGGGCATAAGACACCATAAACAGTCAGATATTGTGGCTACAGCAAACTAGAAGACAAGGGCTGTGTTATGTCCAGGAATGACCATGACTTGAAAACCAAAAGCATCATGAAACTTTTTTAAAAGTACATTTATAAAAAGACATACTAGAATGTCCACTGGTCATGTTCTCCTCAAATACTTATTAGCCCTGTGGCCCTCGAAAGTCCCTTAATGTCTCTGAGCCTCAGTTTCCTCACTTATAAAATGAAGATGATGGATTTGATGACACCTAAGGTCCCTATGCTATCTCTATTTTGGGGCAGTTAGGTGGCACAATGGATAGAGCACTGAACTCAGAATCAGGAAGATTCATCTCACCCGAGTTCAAATCTGACCTCAAATACTTAGGACCCTAAGTAACTCACTTAATTCTTTTTGTCTCAGTTTCCTCATCTGCAAAATGATCTGGAGAAGGAAATGGCAAATCATTACAGTATCTCCTTCAGGAAAATTCCAAATGGCATCATGGAGAGTTTGACTAGACTGAAAACCAACTGAACAACAACAAAGTCCCTATAAATCTATGATCTTGTTATATGACTGTACCCTCTCTCTCATCACACTACCACTTGTTTCTGTGTCTTAAAGAAAAGAAATTCTGAACATCTTATATTCTTCATAAAGAGTGTTAATGGTGGGAGAAGATAGTTAATGGCAAAAGATACAGTTTTATGAACCCCAATTTTGTTCACTTTGGAAATGTAATTTCTAGCTCTGTTCTTATTCTCTCTGTTCAATGGCAAGTTTTAAATGGATAGGAACCAGGCATAATGGAGAGTATGCATGCTGTTTAGTCTAAAATATGAATCGGAATGGGCCTCAGTGCTTGCAACATTATCCACAATACTGCTGAGCATCTTGGGAAACTGTGCTTAAAGAAGCATTCTTTTTTGGACTGACTGCAGAATCACAAACTGCTCAGGGACCTCAGTCTAACTCACAAAATCTCTATGATTATATATACCTCACCAAAGATCATCTAGCTCCTGCTTGGAGACCTCCAAGGACAGGGAACCTCCCACCACTTGAAGCAACTCGTTTTCTTTTGAATACTCTCATTGTCCACTTGTATTTTAAAAATCAAGCATAAACTTGCATTTTTCCATTTTTACCTGCTGCTCCTGGTTCCACCCTATCCATTGGGAGGGATGCAGGGAAGGCAGTGAAAGATTACTGACCACGTGCCAAGACTACTCTTAAACCTGCGAGGTTCCGGTTCTCTCAGACAACAGAAAAGTAAGTCAATCAGTAGCTTGGGGCCCCTTGGAAAACATTACGCTTGGTTGAATGAAAGCACAGTAACCAAAGCATTAGTAGGCTGTTCTTTGGATGCACCATTAGGCACGTAGGCACTGTGTGTGTATTTTGAAACCTGTCCCTGTAGTGGTGTTTTAGAACTGGGAGAGACCCTAGAGTTCATCGAGTTTAAACTCTAGTAGAAACAGTATGATAGAGTGGGAAGGTCGCTGGTTTAGGAGCACGAGGACCTGGTCCAAATCCTGCCTTGGACAAGCCAATTAACCTCTGGAGAGTTCAATGTTCTCATATGTAAGATAAAGTGGGTGCATTAGATGACCTCTAATATAACTTTTAGTTCTAATCTCTGATAACCTCTTTTAGAAGAGAAAATTGAGACTGGAGAGGATTTCCCAAGTTGTACAGGAAATGAGTGAATTTTGTTCCCTAAGGAATTATGTTGCATTAAGAAAATTCAAGCTCTTTTCAATTAGAAGGGAGAAAGAAATGCTTGAATTGTTAAATCTCCCTTTTATTCCACAGGCAAATGGCCTCCATCACGGTTATTCTAGATCTCTTCCTAGCTAAAGGCTACTTGTCTGAGAAATTTAAGATTGGTCCATAGCACCAGGACTAAAGAATAATCAAATGAGGGTTTGAATAGAAGTCATCAATAAAGCCAGAAAATTGGTGCTTACCTGACTAAGGGACCTCCCAGGTTATACTATCCCTTTTCCTTTCCACTATCTACTCTATGACTCTGTCCATCCAGACTGGATTCCTTACTGTTGCCACAGGTGAGAATTTGCACCATGACTAGCTGAAGAGCTGTAAGAATGCCTCACTCCCTGTTAGACTGTGAGCTCCATTTTCCCATTGCCCACCACAGGACCCTCCCTGCCTACTACCACGCTTAATCAGTGCCTATGGAACTGAATTGAATCAACTTCGTTCTTGTGAATTCCCAGCTCATTCTGCAAGCAGTCATTAATTTTCATAATGAGGTTTGTATCAAAGTGCTCTGCTTATGTGACTATTTTCAGAGCTGTCAAATACCCAACCCATGGGCCATATGCTTCCACAGTACTCCTGAGGCCAAATCAGATTAAAATATAATTAGAATGACTCTTAGGGGGAGTGAGGGGTAGGCATACAGGGGACACTAAAACATCAACAAGAAATTTAATTGGGAAACATTAACAAAATAAATTAAAATACAATGAAACATGGATAATATTACCTTTTAAAATCAAGTCACTATGTAGCCCATACAGGATCCTTATGTATGGATTAGAGGCCCTGTTTCTTCTATTTGAATTTAACACAGCTGGAGTATAACAAATGCAAATTTGATTCTATAGATTGCCAGGAGATTTCTGCTCTGGTCCCTTTTTGTCTGTCTTCTTCTTTTAATAAAAAAAATATTGTATGTTCTATTCAACTAACAAGCACTTACTTTCTCCTCCCTCCCCATCTCATTGGGAGATGAAAGAAAAGAAAAACAAACTCTTGTAACAAATTTACATAGTCATGCAAATTTCCTAGTTGTGTAACCCTGGGCAAGTCACTTAAACCCCATTGCCTAACCCTTACAGCTTTTTTGCCTTGGAACCAATACACAGTATTGATGCTAACATTGAAGGTAAGGGTTTTAAAAAAATAGTCAAGTAAAACAATTCCCACAATGTCATGTTTTAAAATATAGATTTCATTCTGCATCTGCACTCAATAATACACTCTCTCAGAAAGTGGATACTATTCTTCAGCACTGAGCTTATGGAATAGCATTGATCAGAATTCTGAAATGTCACAAATTTGTTTGTCTCTATAAGGTTTTTTGCTATTAGAGAAACTGTTCTGGTTCTGTTCATTTCTACATCACTTCATGCAAGTCTTCCTGGGTTTCACTGAAAACACCTATTTCATCAGCACCCATGGCATGATAGTTTTCCATTAGTATAATTTGTTCAATCATTACTCAAATGATGGCCAAACCCTTAGTTTATATTTCTTGCTACTACAAAAAGCTGTTATTGGTATTTCGTACATATGAGTGTTTTCCCTCTGCCTTTGATCCCTTTGCAGTATAATATCTCTGGTCAAAATATATGGACTGTTTAGTCACTTTTTAGGCATAGTTCAAAATTGGTCACCAGCATGGTTGGACCATTTCACAGTTCTATCAACAATACTTTATCATTTTCCTTTTTGTAATTGTTAATCTGATGAGTACAAGGCAGAAACTCAGAGTTGCTTAGTTTATACTTCTTAGATTATTAGTAATTTGGAGTATTATTTTTATCGTGACTATTTGTAGCTTGGATTTCTTCCTCTGAAAATTATCAGCTCACAAATCGAATTTCTCTGGAAGATAGCTTCAGAGGCAGGACTGGCCAATGATCTGGGGACACTATTATTTCTAGAGGTCTTTGGTTCAGGGTCTTAGGAAAGATAGTAGTCACCTGGTGGTGGTAATCTAATATTAATCCTTGATTTTGCTTCATAACCAACACACTTCTTTTTCTTGTCATACATCTCTTTGCTGTTATCTTTTTGTTACTTTTTTTTTTTGTATTAGGTTATCATTATGGATGCAGTTTATTTATGTCTACAGTTTCTATGCTGCTCTTTGGGTAAACTAAATTTTTGGTTCCAAATTGGTTGGTTTTGGTTCATGATAGCCTATGATTTGTAGCCATATTATATTTTAAGAAGTATATTCAGATTAAAAACTTTCATGGAGAATCTTGGGGTCATTGAAAATCTGGAATAATTTCATGAATGCAAACAAGTCTGCTTTCTTCCGCCTATTCAGTTCTAGATCCAGTTCATTGCCCATTTGCAATGTTTGTCTTAGATCCCTGTTCTGACAGACCAACTCTATGGCTGGGGGTGCTTTAAAGTTTACCAGTCACAGAAGTAGTAGGCAGGCCAGCTGGACAGTCTTCTTAGTGCCATATTTACTTCATGTGGTACATTGGTCCAGTTACTGTGACGTTAGAGACCACAATGAGAGTGGGGAAAAAAGTGTTGTAGGAATCTTTGAAAATCTTTTCTACTTTTCATCTGTTTGCTATCTTGTTTCTAGTTTTACCCACAACTTTCTATAAGCTTGTTTTTCCCCCTATCACTTTTTGCTCTTTTATAAAATGATACCATTCATAATTTTCACTGTCTTCTATCAGACTTTGCAGCAAGTGGACAGTTTAAATAGGTAATAATTTGGCAATTGGGTGGCACAGTGGATAGCACACTGGACCTGGAGTTAGTAAGATCTGTGGCCCAGACATTTATTAGCTATGTGACTCTGGGCATGTCACCTAACTGCTGTCTGCCTCATTTTCATCAGCTATAAAATGAGGATAATAATAATAATAATAGTACTCTACATTCTAGAGTTATTATGAGGATCAAGTTATATTATATTTGTAATGTGCTTAGCACAGTGTATGATACATAATAGTCACTTAATAAATGCTTCTTTCCTTCTTAGCTGCCATATCTCTGTTTGGCAAAAAGATTAAGTGTTTATTCTATGAGATATTTTCTAGGCTCTTCTACTTCTTAATTATGAGATTTTCTTAAATCATTTAAGTTTCTTTTAGATAGTGATGGTTTATGTTGCTGTCTGTTCCTTTATCCATTTCTTTTTTTTCCTAGCATCAATAGCTTGTTTAAACAAGTTAGTTTGGGATGGTTTGAAATGTATGTCATTTTATTGTTTGCTCTAATTTGGTGTTGATTTTTGTTTTTCCTTTAATAAGTTGGTGGTCTAACTGTCTTCAGACAGATGGCCGATTTGGAAATGGTTTCCACATTGATAACTAGTCATTTCCTGTCATAATATAGTTAATTTCAATTTTTGCTGATGTTATTTGATGTTTGCCATGTCTAGTTTGCTTTGTATTTTTTTCATTGCTTTATGGTTTACATTGCTCTCAGTCCTTTAAAAGAAAGATTTCTTAATACACAGACATGAAGTTTCTAGGTAGTCTATGAGCCTTTGGTTTCCATTATTTGTTGATCTGGCAAGTGATTAAATATGGTAAATGAGTCCATGACAAGTTGAGTTTGATCCCCTATCCTAGGTTATTAATCTGGGAGTCTGGAAAAGTGGTGGTGCCTTTGCTCAATATAGACTGTTATCATTGGACAAATATCTTGCTTAAATTTTTATTCATTAAGTTAATAATGTATGCCATGTCTAAAAAAAAAATTATGGTCTTTATTATCTTCTCTCCTTTCTCAGTTATCTGACACTTTCATTGCAGAAGTGAAAGGATTTCTGCAGAGTCCTGATGGCCATTTTGTAATTTTCTTGTTTGGGAGATATTTCAATGGCCAAAAACGTAATCACCATATTACAGGTCAGCCAATCACTAGTTAGTATCCTAGAACATTTAATATTATCAACTTATAATGTCAAGTTACATGCGTTTGGTAAGAATAGCAGTATCACATTTTCTGAAAATGGATTTCAAGTTTCATACCAGTGTTGGCTATTTCAGAATCAGGTTCACTGAATTCAATGCAATTTTTGAAAGTTGGTCAGAAATCAGACACAATATCTTCTGACTTTGTGTGCACTGGTGAATCTACTTCGGAGTTCCTTCTTGATGGTGGACAAGTCAATAGGTTTTTTAAATATCTCATAATCATCAGGCACTGTAGAAGAAACAAGAGTCATGAGACTCTTTGTGCTTAATTAGGCTGGTGCTTAGAAAGTAGATGTTGCATGGGATGTACTCAAAACTATTCCCGCATGCATTATAGAATCTGCTGAGAACTATCATTCCACCAACAAAGCCTTTCAAAGCTCAAGTTACCTTCGTGATATGATGAAATGTTCCTGGAGCAGGATGTCTGCGAATTTTTAAATTTTATAATATCTGGAAACTCAGACTGATTTTGAATTTTATTTGGAAAAATTTTCTTTTGGCAAAATAACACAATGAGGGTCAGGGGTATGCTGGTAAATGTTTAAAAATCAATTCTCTCTACCCTGGGTCCTCCACCTCTCCACTGAAAGGAAAGAGCTGAATTTTATCAACTGTTCTCTGAGATCAAGATTAGTCATTAGTTACTCAAACTCTGGCTTCCTTTTGCCATACAATTTTGTCATTCTTGAAGTCATTGCATATATTATTATAATTCTGATTGCTTCACTTCATGTTGTTTTTATTTTTTAAACCCTTACTTTCTGTCTTGGGATTGGTTCCAAGGCAGAATTGCTATAAGGGTTAAGCAAAGGGGATTAAGTGACTTGCTGAAGGTCACATAGTTAGGAAGCCTCTGAGGCCAGACTTGAATCCAGGACCTCCCAGCTTTGTGTCTGGCTCCCAGTCCACTGAGCCATCTAGCTGCCCCCTTCAGATTGGTTCTTACAAGCCTTTTATGTTTCTCTGAATTCCTCATTTATTGTATCTTCTGGCACATAATATGCCATTGTGCCATAATTTATTCAGCCACTACTGAAACAATTGGCATCTACTTTGTTTCCAGTAATTTACTGCTCTGGTGTTCATGGGTATTTTGCCATATATGCTGTATATGTAATATACACACATATATATATTTATATATCTGTATCTATATGAAGTCTTTGACTTCTTTGAGAGTGTATGCCCAGTAGTAAGATCATTCTGTATCATTTGCATTCACAATACTCCTAATCTTTACCCCTCTGAGCCATTATGATTTCCTAGAGCTAAGGTCTCCTATGAATGCAATTCTCTAAGCCTATAAGCAGTTAAAAATGCATAACTGTGCATCACCTTTTGTGTCTCTTCAAGTGAAAAGCTGATAAATTATTCTTTTAGATTTGGCTATGATTCATCTTCCCCTGGATTAACTGACATTTCTTTGCACTGTGTGATGCATTCATTATATGTGCATATTCTTCTGCATACAATTGTGGGAGATATGTGACAATATCGTTATAAATACCATCTCATTGCTCTGCAAATAAAATTCCTGAATGGGCCTTAAATTTATGCCTCCCAAATATGACATCTCTCATGAGATCCTTCAGACTATCTATCCATTGATTATTCTCTACATCCTACAGTTTATAAAAGGAAAGACAGAGTCTGAGACATTTAGTGACCTACATTAAGTTAGAGAACCCGGATGGAAATTTAGGATGAAAATATTAACTCTACTTTGCCTTTTGAACCATATCAAGTTTTTTAAATGGAAAAAACAGAAAAAGAAAAAGTCGACAGACCCCTGACATTTCTGGGGTAATTGAATTGCTATAAATACAGATATAGATCTTGCTCTTTTGAACCTTTGCTGAGGGGACAGAGGTTAGAAATTCATTTGTCCTTATTTTGTATTTTTGTAGGGACACAGGAAGAGATTGTTTATACTTGGAAGATCTATGACTAATAACTCCTTCAGTTCAGAAAACTTAACACTTTCAGGTTTTCCCCTCATATTTAAGTTGAATATATCCATCTTTTTCATTTGCGGCACAAGATTTAGATGAAGAACAAACTTGGGAAGTAATTATTAATATCCTAATTCTCAAGGTCAAATCCATTTGGGAGTTTGGGTCAATTGAATTGAGAGTTAGGAGGCCCAGATTAAAATATTAGCTATACTCCTTACCTATTTGTACCTCCCTGGGTGTCACGATTTATCACAATATCTCATAGGCTCAAGTGTTGCTTAGGGTCTCAGAACAAGACAGGGGTGAGAATTAATGTAGAGTTAAAAGGACGACACTTGCCACCAGCATGCTCCTAACAAGCTAGCTTTATTCCATCATGTTCCTCTATCAGGCTTCTGCTGTTCCAACCTCTCAGCCAGAAGCAATGTGCATATTAATCTACCTCAGTGATTCCCAAGGTAGGCGCTACCATCCCCTGGTGGGTGCAGCAGCGATCCAGGGAGATGGTGATGGCCACAGGTGCATTTATCTTTCCTATTAATTGTTATTAAAATTTTTTAAAAATTAATTTCCAGGGGGCTAAGTAATATTTTTCTGGGAAGGGGGCTGTAGGCCAAAAAAGTTTGGGAACCACTGATCTACCTCTACCAAGAAAGCTCATTAAGGGAAGCAAATGGCCAACAAACATAGTTTTGACGAGAGCCTGCTGAAGCCAGGGAGGAGATTTCTCTCTGCTTTCATATCATTATACTCAAGGTTACTCTTTCTTGCAGCTGTGCCCTTTTCATGACCATTTTACAGAAATGTCAGGAGAAGAGGGGAAAGCATTTGGGGGGATTTAATTCCTTGGTCCCCACAGTTCCCCACACCTGGGCAAGTCACCTTCCCTGCCTATACCTCATTTTTCTCAAGAACAAAATTGAAGAATTGTGGGTGAAGATATGCTCTTTTCCCCTATATTGCAATATGTTTGTGAGAATCAAATGAGATAATATGAAACAAATTGGAGTAGTAAAGCACTCTATAAACATGAGCCATCTTCAGCCTAGGATATTCAATGACTAGAATGACTGAAGACCTAAGACTAGTCTAAAAACAGTCCAGCATAACTATTTACAATGTTAAAACAGTTCCCCATCTCCAGCCGTTACCCATACCAATCTCTGGATGAATCTAAAGAGCAAATAAGAAAATATATTTATGATAGCCTTGGAATGGACCCTATCTCTTGGGATGTTGTAGACTACCTGGTACCACTCCAGGCTAGGGATGAGGGAACCCCAGATGCCCATCAGGTTTAGACCATTCTTTAGGGAATAGAGAGGGATGAAATGAGGTTCTACTTTCTAGACATAGTCCTATATTCAGGACACAAGAGTTTGGGATATGATAGGTCTATTTAACTTTTGCACACATTTCCCTGGGTATCTGAGTTAGTCAAGTCAGTGACTCCTGAAATCCTTGTGTCTCTTGCTCTAATGGACTCAAATTAGCTGACTTGCTGAGTTCCTCAATACTAGAAGACTATATGTAAGATAACATAACCATTCTATCTGGGCCCTGGAAGACACCAAGTCTTCATACCATCTTAGTGCCATCTTTGTGCAAGTCATTACTATTTGACTGGATGTTTCTTACCCCGAAGGCATCTTCTTCTTCCCAATATAGAGGACTTCATTCTTAGGCATGACAGAAACGAAATACACCAGTAGACATATGGAAAGTATACCCAGATGACAGTGTGGAGGTCACAAGTAAGTTTCAAAAAAATAAATATATCCTGAATATGCTGAAATATACCAACATTTTTGAGAATTAAGGACATATTTATCCAAAATCTTAATTAGTGAATAAAAAGGAAAACACTCTTCATTCTTCAAAGTCAAATTTGGGACTTCGAGATTATCCTTGACCCTGTAAGATTCAGGGAAGCAACTTATGAGGCATGAGAGGCAAAGGGCAGCAAAGGACAGATAAGAGAGTCCTGGCTTGTGCATGAGTCCTACATTGTGCCAGAGGTAGCCAGAGCTCTGCAAAGACAAGGAAACGACTGAAATAGAAAAGGCTTTCCTTCACTGGGGCTGTATGATCCTCCAGACATAGTAGATCTTGGACTATGAAATCATTACTGAACCTATGAATGACTAACATATAATAGTGTTCATTGATAAATGTGCTAGAGAGGGCTAGTAGTCAGGAAGACCTGTGTTCAAAGCTTGCCTCAGACACTCACTAGTTATGTGATCTTGGGCTATTCGCTTACCCTCTTTCAGTCTCAGTTTCTTCATCTCTAAAATGGGGATACTAAGAGCACCTACTTCCCAGGGTTGTCACAAGAATCAAAGAAGATAGTCATAAAGTGTTTGGCAAACCTTAAAGCATGATATAAAAGCTAGCTATGAGCATTGGCTATGGGGAGGAATGGGTAAAGGGGGGGTGGGTTTGAAGGGAAAAGTAAAAACATGAATCATGGAACCATGGAAAATTTTTCTAAAAAAATAAAATATTTAAATCCAAAAAAAAAAAGTCCCACTTACACTTTTTTCAAAATGAAATTTCAAAAATTCAACATAATTCTGATCATCCATGGAAACTGATACTTATAAAAAGCCAACCACCAAAGGCCCCAGGAGGCAACTAGGTGGCTTAGTAGATAGAATATTAAGCCTGTATTCAGGATGACCTGAGTTCAAATCCTCAGACACTTCCTAGTTATGTAACTCTGGGCAAGTTACTTAATTTCTGAGTGCCTGACAAAAGGATCCAGTGGAGAAGGAAATGGCAAACCACTCCAATATCCTTGCCAAGAAAATCACATGGATATCTCTGGTCCATGGAGCTATGAAGAATTGGACACAGCTGAATGACTGAACAACAACAAAGACCCTAGGAAGCAGGAGTGCCAAAAATCTTAATCTGGCCCCATGTCTTATATGAATATTTATAATAAGCCAGTGTCTCTGAAAGAGTCCCTCATTTTCCTACCTCTCTGAAGCGCTGAGTCCAGTTGCACTTGATCTGGGAAAATAGAAGGAAGTTCAAGTTTCAAATCCTGTGGATTATGTTCTACAAGGACGAAATTCTTCTTCATTCCTTAAAGCCAAATCTGGGAGTTAGAGATTATCCATGACCCCCTTAAGATTCAGAGAAGCAGCTGACTGCGTGTGAGAGCCAAGGGTTGTGAAGATGGATAAGAGAGCTGTGGCTTGTTGTACATGCAGCTAAAAAACCCTACCCTGTAAACAATCTCTCCCCCATTTCATTCTTGGTCACTGTAGCTTCCTTCCGGGTGGGTGTAGAAACAAATGCATTGGTGGGCTTCTAAAATGCCTCAGAAAGAAACAACTCAAATTTCCCTGGCCCTGAGGAAAGGGAGGATTTACTAAGAGTTTTCATTCACATCTCACTCCGTAGCCCCCAATGAGTTGCTGCATCATATCATAGCATTTTTGACATAGAGGGAACCTTAGAGAGTCTTTTCCTCTACTTTGAGAGTACGAGAGAGTATCTTGTTCATTGCCTTCACTTCATGGGTGAGGAAACTGAGGCCCGGCAAAGACAAATTATTTTGACAAGGTCACATAAGATTTTTCTGACAGATTCAGCACTAGAATCCAGGTCTCCTGCTCCTCAGGTCAGTGCTTTTGCCAATACATTTGGAGATGGGTGAGTGGGTGGTGAGGCAACAGTGAAGGCTGCAGTTGAAATTCTCAGAATTATCACTCCAACAATCAGTAGACCTCAAGAGCAAGATGTTCTGATATGGGCGAAGTCTGATATCCTTTGCCACATACAACTTGGGGTCTATTACACATTGCATTAAAAGTATTATTTTTAAAATTTTCAAATCAGCATTTTCTATTTTGGTTTCAATAAAGATGACAACCGTTCTCACATGGGAAAGGTTTCAGCCAATGACTATAACTCTTTCTTCCTTACCTGGCAATTCCACCCTGACTAGAGATTGCTTAGCTAATTTTGGCCAAATTTGACTATAACAAAAGACTAGTATATTTAAAAATCTCCATACAGCAAAAATATTCTGAGGTCTAGCTAATGGCTGATGTCCATGGGCAGTGTCTGACACTACAAAATGCCACTATAATCAAGGAACCTTCAGAGCCCAGTGGAGCTGATTGCTAAGAACCAACTGAAGGCCATCTTCAAAGATAGTGTCCACAAATCAGCTACAACAATCAAGTTCAGAGACCTTGAGACCCAAACAAAATGATCAGAAAACATAAGTTTAATTGATTCGGCAATTACATTTTAGCTCAGAAAAGAGATGATCCCAGGTGATGGAATGGAATCATGCTACAAAATCATTTTGATTGCATCAGTATTGGTGCAACTGTTGGTAATGCTGTTCATATTCCATCCCCACATTAGTAAATGGTCTTTATGAACTGCTGTGGCCAAAACTCTTATTAATATTTTTCTGCATTTCTCTAGGTTGGTCCTTGGGAGAGAGGCACATAATCTGCTACCAGGACTAAAAGTCCTTCTAGCTTAATAGGACATGTTGGAGCCTACGATAAACTTCAAGATCCCAGGATTATAATCAGTCTACAAACATGAGTTAAGCACCTATAATAGCCATCATTCTTCTAGGTGCTAGGAGTAGGGGGGAAAAAAAGGAAATAGAATATAATCCCCTTCAGGGAAAGGACTAAGTATGGGACATAGGAAGAGGTTAGCATCATTATTATGACAAGTGAAAACCCTGTAGGTCAAGACTCGCCAATAGGTGAATTGTAAATGGTTGGTCAATCATATGTCACCTATCTAGACACAAGATTATAGAATATCATAGCTGAAAGTTATCTTAGAAATGATAGGAGGGGGCAGCTGGGTAGTTCAATGGATTGAGAGTTATGCCTAGGTCTCTAGACATGAGAGGTCCTAGGTTCAAATCTGGTCTCAGACACTTCCCAGCTGTGTGACCCTGGGCAAGTCACTTGACCCCCATTGCCTACCCTTACCACTCTTCTGCCTTGGAGCCAATACACAGTATTGACTCCAAGACGGAAGGTAAGGGTTTAAAAAAAAAAAAGAAATGATAGGAGCTAAAGTTATATGGGGCTTTCATTATTTATTATTTCTATATAATATTTACTTATTTTGTTTTTAATATGTTTATATATTTTATATATATATTTATAAATTTATATATTTTGTGTATTTTAATATATTAATGTATTTGCTTATTTTATTATATAAATTTAATTTAAATAAAATATTAAATATTTATAATCCACATATATAATTATTTAATAGTCTAATACTCTGATTTTATAGAGGAAGAAGTCAAGTGATTTTCCCAAGGTCTTCTGCCTCTGAATTTAGCATTCACCCCACTACACTATGCTGCCTACAATATCTAGTCCAACAATCCTTCTCATTTTGTAAATTCGGAAACTTAACTTGAAATGGTGAAGAAGAACAAGAACAAGAACAAGAATAATTGTTAATATAATTTAAAACCCAGTGGAATTTCTCATTGGCTATGGGTGTGGGGTAGAAGGAAGGGAGGGAAAGAACATGAAAATATTCTAAATCAATTAAATAACATTTTTCAAATTTAAAAATGTGCTGATATTATTTTAAATCTTGGTTGTAAGATATGAAACATTTTCCTTATAACAACCTCATGAATTAGGTTGAGCAAGCATTATCTTTATTTTTATATATTGGAGAACTGAGGCTCAAGAAGGAAAGTGATTTCATCATGTCAGATGAAATCAGATGAAATACTTAATGTCAGAGGTGGGACTAGCATTTGGAACTCCAGGCTTTCAAGCTAGTGGTACTCTTCCCCTGGGGATAGGGTTTTAGCCTTTGGTGACATCATTCTCACTGGGGTCTGTTATCATTTCTGGTTTTGTGGAGTTAGAAAGACCTAGATTTGACATCTTCAAAGCCACCTACTGTCTGTGTAATTCTGGACAAATCATTTAATCTCTTAATGACCCAGGTAACTCTCTAAGACCATACATTGCCAAGGAGGTGGTTGATTAGCAGTTAAAGAGGGACTTTTTTCTTCTGAGATTCCATATACCACTTCAATAGTTTGGAGTTTTTATTTGGGGGCAGGAAGGTTGCAGTTTGTCTATTTCTCTTCTGATTTTTAGTAACTCCTCTTTTGTGCTTATTTTAAGTTTGTTAATTTGTTGGATTTCTAATTTTAAGGCATTAAATTAAACAGTTCATTACTAGTCTACTTTTCTGTTTTGTTAATGTACAATTTTTTAGGGATATAATTTTCTCCTAAGAACTCTTTAGCCATATCCCAAAAATGTTGCTATATTGTTTCATTGTTTTAATTTTCTTTTACATAATTATTAATTGTTTAGATGCTTGTCCTTTCACCCACTCATAATTTATAATTTTATTGTTGTCTTTATTTAGGTCTGTGGCTTCTACTTGTGCTCCCTGAACTGATTAGTATTTTTATTGGATTATAATCTGTAAAAATATTTACTGAAGTTCTCTATAGATCAACGATATCCCACAAGTCTAGTCCTACATGGAAGATATATAGATTTTTTCTGCTAGACTCCAAAAGGCAAAACTAGGGCTACTGGACCAATATTAGGCTAAGGAAACTCAAGCCTTTATGTAGTTCAAATCCCTCACTTAGAAATGGGGAAATTGAATCCTAAATTTTTTTAAATTAAAAAAAATAATTTTTCCAAAAATCTATAAGTAGTAGTAGAGCTAGAATTTGAACTCTGGCTTTCTGACTCCAAATCCAGTACTCCTATTATTTCCTTAACATGTTTCTGTCCAGTTAAAGGAGCTAGGGAAGCTAAGTGGTGCAGTGGATAGAGCATTAAGCTTAGGATCAGAAAGACTCATCTTCATGAGTTCAAATGCAGCCTCAGACACTTAGTAGCTGACTGAGCAAGTTACTTAACCCTCTTTGCCTCAGTTTCCTCATCTGTAAAATGACCTGGAGAAGGGAATTGGCAAATCATTCCAGTATTCTCACCAATAAAACCCAAAATGGAGTCATGAAGAATTGGACACGACTGAAATATCTCAACAACAAAAAAAAAAGGAGCTGAATTTCATGGGCTAAAAAATTTTCGCTATACTAAAAAAAAAATCTTAACGGTTATGGTTATTCATAAACATAATACGACAGCTTAGGAGGTAGAGAATTCCCTGTCATTGAAAATCTTCAAGTAAAACCTAGAGGACTGCTTGTGCTATATAAAATTGAATTGTTATGGTTTTGGTTTCTGTATAGAGAATGAGAGCAGTAGGGAATGAGACAGATGATCCTATTGTGTCCTTTCCAACCCAGGAATTCTATTCTCCTTATGAACAGTTTTCACTGTGTGTTGATCTTCCATAAACTCCTACTCCTTGTCTTTCTTTAGGCAGCTTTGGGGCTCCAACTGGGCCTGGAGCCAGAAGGAAAAACTTATTTCAAATACAGCCTCAGATATTTACTTACTAGCTGTGTGACCCTGAGCAAGTCACTTAAATTCTATCAGTTTCTGCAACTGTGACATAGAGATAATTATAGCTCCTGCCTCGCAGAGTTGTAAGGATAAAATGAAACAATATCTGTAAAGCACTCAGCACAGTGCCTGATAAATAGTAGACCCAATAAATGTTCGTTTCCTTTCTTCCATCCTACTTTATTTTCTTCTTTCTTTCCTCCTTCTACAATGCTGTGTGGTGTGGAAGTCAACTTGGTTTCTCAAGATCTAAGCCCTAGGACTAGCAGGTCCTATCATCCTGGAAAGGCTTTGAGTAAGGTTCCTATAGCATACTGTGCCGGCTTTTTAAGTGGCAGCCCTGCCAGTATGGGAAGGCTCAATGCCCAGCAAGCTGCTTACTCAGTGATGAGATCTTTGACCATGACAATCCATGAAACAAAGAAATTACAAAATGGTCTTCAGTCCTGGAGATCCCTCTTCTGAAAAGACGAACCTTTTAAGAGCTTCATCATCTAGAGAGAATTCTTTTTCAATTTGGACCCTGAACTGGACAGCCTTCATTGCTGTGTCAAACTCTTTTGGCAAGCTATGCACTGATATGAATAATCAACAGGTCACTGAACAAGCACTCTATATCTTTCATGATGTCTTGAATGATTCTGATCTATATATGGGAGAAATCTTGTTGGCAGGAAAGCTACCACTTCGCTCTAATTAATTAAATACTTTTAAACATTTATGTATATATTTTTGATAGTCAACAAATAATAAGCATGGTGGGATCTTATGTGACCTTTCAGTCATTTGTGTAATCATAAATATATGGTCCACTGTAAAACACTGCTTGGAAAACCTGCCTGCCCTTTTCTGTTACCCTCATCAAGAATTCCCTTAATATATGTGTAGGTTATTCTCATATCAATATAGCACAATTTATAATTTAGCACAATGCCTAGCACATAGTAAATACTTAATAAATACTTTAGTGTAGATAGGAAAATATGCATATGCATATAGTCATAGTTATTGATGTCCTCTTAGCTCTTTTTTGTAATAATAATACTTTTTTCGTCTTTAAAATAATCTTTTACATATATGTTAAAAAAAATCAACCCCTCAGTTCCTTCAAAATTAAATCCCCTCCAGCACAGAACTTTCCTATTTATATTTGATCTAGCCTTGTTGCTTTTCCCATCTTTATTTTCATCAATGACATTTCTTCTCCTTTGAGCAACACACTCAGGTTAGCTAAATTATAGTCCAAATGTAATATCTCTACTCTAGTTGATACGGAAAAGAGTTTGTTATAAGAAGAAAAAAATCTCTTTGGATCTTTTCCATTTTTTGTCTATTTAGTGATTTTCCAGTTTCATCTTTAGATTTCCTCAGGATGATTTTGCTTAGTTTCACCAAGATGTCTTTAATTATATTTCCTCCACTATTTCTGGTTGTTCTTTTAGATAATGATATTCAAAATCTTCCAACTTTTCTCCATAAAAATGTAAAAACAAGTTGATATTCTAAATTGCTGTTGCTCTTGGCTGCCATATATCCCTGCTGACAAGTATCCTATGACTTTGCTGACTGAAGAATTTTCTAGGCACTTTTTGTCTCTTCATCATGGCAGCTCATATCTGTTAAACTTCTATATGGCGTTGTAATTAGTGTTGATGCTTATACCTCCATCCACTTCCCATTTATTGGCATCAATAATATTCAGATAATTCAGGATGGGGTTTCTTTAGTGGCATACCATATCTTTTCTCATTTTTATTATTTATCCTAATTTTTTTTATTATTTTTTTTCTTTTCTATAACAACTCAGTATTTTCACTGTCTCTAGACATCCATCTCAGGAATGATTCCCAGTAACAAGTTTTTTCCCATTCTTAAAATAGAATTAATTTCATTTTTGTGAATTTTATTTATTATATTATATATTATTATATTATCTGTTATTTGATGTTATTTGATGTTTACAATGCCCAGAGAGATTTCAATTCTTTTCTTAAAGATAATAGTTGTGAAATATAGGTGTGAGACTTTTATGTAATCTATAAATCTTTGGTTTCTCTCATCTCTCTCTTTCATTCCTAAACCATATTTTCCCAATATATTTATTCTATCCTATGCCCTCCTTTTCATTGAAGTCACTGATTATCAGAATATATGTTGATTTCATTTGAAGTCAGTTATCAAGCTGTTTATGGAACTCTATCTCCATGCCCCTGCAACCAATTCATAAACTGCAATTATTTTCATGGTGGTCTTTTGACAAATACTTATCACAAGCACTGTAATGTATGGTTACCAAATCATGTTTCTTGCTGCCTTTGATATATCTTGAAAACCAACATCACTAATTTCTTTATTTGCCTCTCCATGGAAAATCTGAGAGCCACCCTAATATTTAGTTTTAATTTCTGTCGGCCTTCAAGTCTCGTTTTTAAACAAGAATTCTTGGATTTATAAATTTCTCAGTTGCCTCCACTAGAATGTACACTTACTCATTGGTTCCTGGATAAGAATCTCACAGTGTACCAAGAGATATGTTAATACTTATATAGATAGTCTAGAAAATCAGATTTGTAGCATTTCTTTCCCATTTCCTTCAGTTCTGCTATCGTCACACAAAGACAGTCCTTTTAAAGTGGATTCAAGTGGGTAAATTTACAGGAGGATATAAATGAAAATCACATGAAGTGGGTAGTTGTAAAGGGATTGCAACCCATTGGGAAAAAACCACCCACATTGAGTATTGTAGTATTGGAATGTCAGTTGATTCATACAGGTAGGTGGCACAATGGCTAGAGTGATGGTCCTGGAAGATCTGAGTTCCATTTTATCCTTAAACACTTACTAACTGTGTAACTGTGGGCAAATCACTTAGCTTTTGTCTGCCTTGGTTTTTTCAACTATAAAATGGGGATAATAATAGCGCCTACTCTCCAGGAGTATTAAATGAGATATTTGTAAAGCACTTAGCACAGCACCTAAAATATATTAGGTACTTTAAAAACGTTTTTCCTTCATCTGAAAATAGATGAGAGAACAAGTATAAAATAATAGTCTGTTTTATTTTTAGAGGCACTCTAAGTAGTGCAGCAGATAGAACTGCACTCAGAGATCTGAATTCAAATGTGACTTTATGTACTTTCTACCTATGTGGCCCTGAGCAAATCACTGTCTGCCTCAGTATCCTGAACTATAAAATGGGGATAATAATAGGATCTCCCTCAGAAGGATTATTGTGGGGATCAAATGAGATGACATTTGTAAAGTACTTAGAATAATCCCTGATACATGATCGTTGCTTAATAAATATTTATTCCCCTCTCCCTTCCAACCAGCCTACTAATTTCTACTTCTCAGTCATAACAAAGAACCACACTCTGACTTCACTCTTGGGAGAAGTCCCAGATAGCTTTGTCCTTTGGCAAAGAAATTCAGACTAGGCTTTGGCTATGATGAAGAGCTGCTGGGGTCAAGGAGAAAAGGAGATGGAGAGTCTTGGGGGCAAGGGGATGTAGAGAGCTGAAGTCCTACCTCTGATGTATTCATTTTTTCTTCCTCAAAAAACTAAAAGCCATCAGTGGGTCCAATCACAACCTCATAGGAAATTTGCAAGCAGAAACATGATGGAATTGATGATGGGACCTCAGAATTAACAATGGAAGGCAACAAGTGCATCAGTCCTGGCACCAGGCAGAAAACAAATGCTTTTGGCAGACAAGTGCTTTTGTTGTAGAATGCCCAGATGCACCCACCTATGCTGCATGATTTTCTGACTATAATTGGGTTTCTAAGATATGAATAAATCAACCCCAAACTGGTCAGTTTCTTCTGTGTTCTGAATTCTATTCGGGGTTCTGAATAGCTTTTATAATTGATTTCTGAGCTATGGATGGGACCACAGAAGTGACAAATCTTGGCTGAATTCTTTTCTTAGTGATTGAAGGAAATCGACCACTGAGTGATCCCACCCATTGCTTGGTATCAGACCAACAGCACATAATCAGTCTAATCAAGTGCAGAGATGCAATGAAATTCATTGACTACAGAAAATTGATATTTCCTTTGTAAATTCTAAAGCAACGGTCCTTAACTTTTGTCATGCCATGAACCTCTCTGGGAGGCTGGTGAAGCCTATAGACAATTTTCTCAGAATAAAGTACTTAAATAAAATAAAATACACACCATTATCAAGGATAATGTTTATACTGAAATAGTTATAAAAAATTTTTAAGTTCATGGACCCCAAATTAAGTGCCCTTCTATAAGTAAGTGAAGGGAAATCATACCTTGAAGAAAGAAGGGGAGCCAGTAGAAGGCTACTATAGTTACAGGGATGATCCACTGGAATGATCTGGGTCTAAAAGCCAGGTATTATAATGCAAATCAATGTTCCAGATAATGAGCCTGAGACACTCCAAGGTCCAGCAATGTTATCTAAAAGCTGTGGCCTCTAAAGGCAGGCCCCAGCCTCCTGGGGGAAGGGGAGGTTATTTCTTGACCCTAAGGGGTATATGATCAACCAACAGGAGGGTGGGAAAATAGGTCACTTCTCACCCATCCCACAACAGTCAAACTCATAACACTGGTTTAGAATATAAACTTATTTGTAAATTCTTTTAGAGGAAACCGAGGCTGACAGAAACTATGTAACTTACCCATAATCACACAGCTAGTAAATATCTGATGTTAGATTTTAATTCAGGTCTTCCTGATTTGAGGTCCAATGCTCAACTGCCTCTGTTACTCCAAAACAGAACTAAACTAGCCAAACATGAATGGGAAACTATGAAATGATATCATCCATTAAGCAAGCCATGTAGAAATGGATTTATACTAAAAAAAAATTTTTTTTTGCTGAACTGAATTAAAAAACAATTCCTTTTTGTCTGATATTTTTTCATTGTGTGGTGAATAATACCAACATAGACATGACTCCCAATGAAAAACTGTTATGAAAACTGATCACCATGTCCCATTATTTGAATGATGTATTATGTGTGTGTTTCATTAAAAAAATTATTCTATAAAGGAAATTCACCTTTATGGCTATCTAAATTGATCAAATTAACTGAATAATTAATTGTGAACAAATAATTACTTACAAGTTTGCCTGATGCCTCGGGTTTTTTAAATGAGGCATCATTCTTACTAAAATACTATTTTATGATCACATTAATAGTTTAGCAGAAGCAAAACAATTTTGTACCATTAATAAATAAAATTTTTAAATGTTAAAAATTATCTATTTTGTCTTTCATATTTTTAAATGTCTGTTTTTATACATGTTTTATAAGGTATCTAATATGTTGATATAGTTATTCATGTACATAACTTATAAATGGATATAAATATATGGGGGGAGTCAAAAAGTTTGTACTTATGGGAGATATCATCAAAAAAGTTTGGAGACCATTGACCTAAAGCATTGATGAGATTTCTAAGAAATGCTCAACATAGTTCTAAAAGGATAGAAATAGGAGCAATGAATAGAATTTATGGGGAAATAGATTTTGTCTTTATAGAATGACATCCCAACAATTACAATGCTTCAAAAATGAAATCCATGCATTAGGGAGTAGTGAATTTCCTATCACTGGAAGCCTTCAGGTAGAGGCTGAATAACCACTTGTCAAGCATATTGAAAAGTAATTTTTGTTTAGATGTGGGTCAAACTAGATGGTTTTTTGAGGCCCCTTCCTATTCTGAGATTCTAATTCTGTGAGACTATGAAGACAGCAACATTGCAATTTTGTCACAAGGCCACAACATTTTCCTTTTCTCTCTATCCCCCTACAAAAACAAACTGAGAGAACTTTAAATTTGAAATTTTTAATTTGAAATAAAAAAAATTAAAATCCCCACCCCCATTTTTTGATCTTTGATTCTTTTTCCCTTAAATCCTACTTAGTACTATATCTAGTCTTTATCTTCCCCCTCCCCTTTTCAGATCCCTTTTGTATGTTATCTTCCCTGTTAGAATGTAAGCTCCTTGAGGTCCCAGACCAGGGGTCAGCAAAGGTATGGCTCTAGAGCCATATCTGGCTCTTTTGAGGGCCAGATAGGGCTCTTTCTGCAGGAGCCATAAAGTCAATTTTTTTCATGTACTGTTACGGGAGCGTGCATTGTGAGCACTGTACGGCTCTCACGGAATTACATTTTAAAAAATTTGGCGTTCGTGGCTCTCATGGCCAAAAAGGTTGCCGACCCCTGGCCCAGACTGTTTTTCTTTGTGTTTTTAGTTGTAGCCTTAGCACTTAGGACAGTGTCTGGTACAAAGTAATCAATAAATACTTGTTTTCTTCCTTTTTTTCTTTCTTCCAGTCAGGGAGGGAGGGAAGAAGGATTTAATATGTTTTATTCATTCATGCTATTGGTGAAAATAAGTTTATATAATGCTTGGTGTGAGGCCCAATCAAGCCAGATCATCCCAAGACCATTTATAGTTAAAACTGACAGGAGAAAAAAATAGATCCCCAAATAGAATAAATCTGCCAGAATTCCTACGATGATTTGTCTTCAGCGCTGATGACAGTGGAAATGCTACTTTGAGAATCTAGCATCTCAGTTTCCTATGAGAAATGTGAGGAGAGGAAAATAACACTTAATAAAATAAAGCCAAAACCAAATGGAAAGCAAAGACAAGAAAACCATGCTCCATGGACATGGCACAAATTTGAAATCATTGGTGAAAAAATTTTCAAAATATCTGAAAGAAGGAGAAGTTGCTGAGCAATTGGAAAAAATCATAAATGATATCATTTACCCCCAAAAGGGAAAAAGGAAAATCAGTACCTATCTATTCATATGCCTACTTTCTTCCTTCTATAAAATGTTATGAGAATGATCTACACACACAACAAAGATATCCTTGGGGAAAAAAAAGAGAATAGGCAGGCTTTTAGAAATTATTTAAAAAATAAAAACTAAAACCCTTTCCATTTGTCTTAGAATAGATGTCAAGTATCAATTCCAAGGCAAAAGAGTGGGAATGGTCAGGCAATGGGGCCTAAGTGACTTGCCCAGGGTTGCACAGCTTAAAGTATCTGGGGTCATATTTGAACCCAGTCCCTCTCAACTCCAGGTCTGAATTCCTATCCACCGAACCACCTAACTGCCACTTCTTGACAGAAGAATACATCTTCAGATACTCAATGGCTGATTCCCCTGCATTTGTTGATTATAAAAATAGCATTTGACTTGGAAAAAATAAAAAAAAGTATGGCCTAGGTCCAGTGGAAAGGGAGCCAGCCAGGAGCTGGGAGGTCCTGGTTCAAATCTAGCCTCAGACACTTCCTAGCTATGTGACCCTGAGTAAATCAATTGACCCTAATTGCTTAGTTCTTACATCTCTTCTTCCTTGGAACTGATACTTAATATTGATTCTAAAACAGGTTAGTTTTTTTTTTAAATAAATTAATAAATAAAAGAGTATCTTCCAATTAGGGTCCTGCCCTGAAGAAGCTGGCAGTCCAACAGAAAATACTTATTCAGGAGCCCTACAAAATCTAGTACGATTTTGTCCATTAGTCTCTTCTGGCCTAACACACCCACAAGCACACACCCCACTAAATTGGAAGCTGGGGGACCAAAGAATATTTACTTCAGTTTAATTTTCCTTTTCTTGCTTCATACTCAAACAAAATCAGTAATTGCAGATAACTCACTGAAGCCACAAACAATTATTTGCTAATAAGAGCATCTTTCTACCAAAAAAAAAAAAATAGCTGACCAAATTCCAGAAATTTCTGGGCAGAAGCTACCCAGCTGTCTCCTGAACATCCAGGTTATGTCTTCAGAACAAAATATTTGTTGGTTAAGGGGAGGAAAAAATGCTGTGTTATGGCTAATGGTCTCAGTCGGGAAGGATAATGAATTAATCATGAATAGGGTTTCCCACCAAGGAGTCAGACTGATATTGAAACAAAGACGTTCTGTTATTCAAACAGTAAATTAAAAAGCTGTATTGTTGTTATTTAGTATTGGCTTGCCTGTGTCTTACAAGGGTCGTTGATGAGTTAATCACTTACTTAAAAGAACAATTGATTTTGGGACTTAAAAGTACAAACATAAATATGATTCATGTAATTACTTACTAAAATTTAAAAGTAGATGGTCATTTAGCCCAGCCTGTTTCTTTTATATATGTTGGAACTTAGACTCGAAGAAAGATTATGCAAATGGTCCATGTCAGACACAGAATTTGAGTCTAAATTTCCTCTCTCCTTCTTCAGCCCTCTTTATAGCACAGAGATTTCACTTAACCCCCTCTTTTTTGCTGAGGACATTTGCTGGTGTGGGTCTTTTGTGATGAAAGGAAGAATTTGTGTAACATCTTACTTTTTAGAGAGCTCTGCTTTAGAATCAGAAAAACCTGGGTTTCAGTTCCTTCTCTGATGTAACTGGCCATGTGGTCTGGAGCAACTCACTTTCCATCATCGATATTTAAAGAGAAGGCACAAATCTACATTGGTAAGGGGAAATTCCTCATTTCGAAGTTTCCTATAGCAGTAAAGTCACAGTTCCCGTCCTTATTCCAATTTTGAAATAAAGGCTATTTAATAAATATGTGTGTGTATTTATGTATACTTATATATAGTTTCAGTCCTTATCTCTATCAATATTGGTTTGGTAATATCAATAAAGGATATTATATGTACATGTGTGTTTATATATATTTACATACACATATATGCCTATATTTACACATCTGTATGAGGACTGAAGCTGAGATTTCATTGATATAGGAAACTTCCATATGAGGAATTTCCCTCTACCAATGCAGATTTATGCCTTCTCTTCAAATGTCACTTCATATTCAAATGGAATGAATGAATAAATGCATATGTAACACTGTTTATTTTATGCACACAAACATTTTATACATGCGCATGTACACACACTCATATATATTGTGCTAGACCAATGATTTCCTTAGCATAGCAAACTCCCCTTGAGAAAACTCCTATCAAATGCAAACTAGTGTCTGCTCTGGGGTTTGAGAGATAAAGTGTTTTGCCCAAGGACAAACATCCAGTTTGTGCCAGAGATGGTATCTGAACCAAAGTCTTCCTGACTCTGAGGCTAGTGCTCTATTCCTTAGTGATAGATAGATAGATAGATAGATAGATAGATAGATAGATAGATAGATAGATAGATAGATAGATAGATGGATGGATGGATGGATGGATGGATGGATGGATGGATGGATAGATAGATAGATAGATAGATAGATAGATAGATAGATAGATAGATAGATAGATAGATAGATGGATGGATGGATGGATGGATGGATGGATGGATGGATGGATGGATGGACAGATAGACGGGCGGACGGACAGACAGACAGACAGACAGACAGACAGACAGACAGACAGACAGATAGATAGATAGATAGATGAATTAGCAGACAGATGGAAAAAGAGAGAGAGAGATGGATGGACAGATGGATGGATGGATGGATGGATAGATGAATGGACAGACAGATGAAGAGAGAGAGAAAGAGAGAGAGAGAAATGAGAACTAAGGGAGAATTGTCTAACCCAGTGATGGGCAAATTACAGCTGTGGGCCAGGTGCAGCCCCTTGAAATGTCCTATCCCGCTGCTAGACATTATTCCTAATCTGACAAATACAATGAGTAGGATACAATACAATGAAACTTTGAAAGAGTTGCCTTAGAAACAGACTGATGGATGAACATTTCTTTTCCTTTGGCCCCCTCTTTAAAAAGTTTGCCCATCACTGGTCTAACCTACCACTTCCTGAAACTCCCTAACAATAAGTTAGGTCAAATATGTGGAATGAGATCTTTGTTTGAAGGCTAAGAGTGATAATCAATGATATACTTATTGACTTGCATTTACAAAAAGCCTTTTTAGACTCTAAAAGGAAGAGGAAGGGGAAATGAGTGTTTATTAGGCACCTACTCTGTGCCAGGTTCTGTGCTAAGAACTTTACAAATATTATCTCATTTTATCTGCACAACAATCCTGTGAGGTAGGCACCATTATTACACTTCCCACTCCATTTTGCAGTTAAGAAAACTGAGACAGGCAGAGGTTAATTGACTTGTACAATGTCACCCAGGTAGGCAGTGTTTGAGGCTTGGTAGTCAAGTCTTTCTGATTCCAGGTTCAGCATTCTCTCCACTGTAGGAACCAGTTCTTTTATTCACAAAACCATAACATAAAATGTGTCTAGAACATATTTTAAATGCTTTTTATACCACGTGTCTCTTTCCATCCTTTAGGATCTAACTCAATGACCACTTCTTCCCTTCTGTCTCAGCTAGGAGTGATACTGACTTCCTCTGACTATCCATAGTGACCCATTTGTACTTCTCTTATTCATGGTCCATACTCCTCCTGGTACTGTACATATCTTATTTCCTCTTTTAGATTTTGAGCTTTTTTTGAGAACAACAAAAAAAGTTGTATTCTTCACTCTATTTGTACAACTTTGGAAACAGAATGCCAAAGGATGACAAAGGGCACCACCAAAGGTATACTCACTGTATAAAACTCACTGGCCATTTTGTTTGGTGTCATCATTGTTGTTTTTTAAAAAAAAAAAAAAAAAAAAAAAAAAAAAGCTCTCTTCCCTTCTCTCTCACTATCAATTCTAAAACAGAAGAGAGGCAAGGGCTGGGCAATAAGGGTAAAGTGACGTGCTCAGAGTCACACAGCTAGGAAATATCTGAGGCCAGATTTGAAACCAGGTCTTCTGACTCCAGACCTGGCGCTCTATCACGATGCTACCTACTTGCCTCGAGATCTATTTTCTGTTAGTCCTAAAAGTTCATTCCTTTGCTTCCAGGAGCATAATACCATCCCCACCCACCAACATACAAACAGCAACTAGTCCAGATTTTCTCATTTCTGTGTTCAGTGTACCACTGGAGAAGGTAGCACTCAAATGAGTTCTCCCTCAACTCACTCTGTAGCCTTGGATGAGTCACTGAACTCAGTGTTAGCATCCCCTGGCCAGGAGGGTTCAAAGTCCAGAGCCATGATTCAATTTTCTTCTGGCCTTCCATATATGGCACAGTTTGGAGAGAGATGGAATATAGATCAAGCCCCTTCTGCAGAGGGCAGAGCATGGGTGCATATAGACAGAAACTAAGTGACTGAGTAATATTAATGGAATTTTGCCAGCCTCCATTTTGTATTAGGACAGGTAGCTAGGTGGTACAGAAGATAGAGCACTGGGCTGGAAAAAGACTTGAGTTCAGGTCAGATCTCAGACTCTTACTAGCTGTGTGATCCTGGTCAAGTCACTTAATCTCCATCTGCCTCCATTTTCTCAACGCAAAATGAGGATAATAATACCTACCTCCCAATATTGTTATGATGATCAAATGAGTTAATATTCATAAAATCTCTAACATAGTTCCTGGAACATAGTAGGCACTTAATAAATAATTATTCTTTCCTTTCTTCTTCCCTCTCTCTCTTCTTCTGTTCCTTTCTTCCTTCCTTCCTATCCAGATTCCCCATGATTAGTGGATTCAAAGATGTCTGGAGTCTACTCACCCTAGATTGAAGCATGGAATACCCATTATTTCCATATAAATCCCCCAATCCCTCCCAGACTCTAAATTCCTAGGCTATCTGAAATTTGCCTACAAAGTTCTGGCCAGGACTAGTTGCCTGGACCTCTCAGAAACAGAAGCAATATTGAGACCTGGGCCCGGCAATGAGGTGGTCACACATCTCCTTCTTCTACTAGACAGGTCTGATTTGTAAACTAACAAAAAAAAAAATCAAGAAATCCCTTAGATCGACTAAGTGGGAGGCTCTGTTTCTATCCTTTGAAATCTAGGACCTAACTGGGGCTGATGTCATGTGAATGCTACCCACTGCAATTCTAGACCTCTTATTATCAGGATTGGTGAAACCCACAGAGAAGAAGCAGCCAAAGTGGCACCTCCCTTTGCTTGAATCTGAGGCTAGGTTGGCCTGCCAGGGGAACATGATTAAGCCAACATGACCAAGAGCAAGGCCACTGTGATGTTTATGTAGCTCAAATGGGCACATTAGGGTGAAAGCTTATAAATAAAAGCAGCCTGGGCGGGAACAGAGAGAAAACCTCAGAAGCCTAACTTGCTTCCCCCAGGCTGAGGTTCCCAACCACAGTGCTACTTTAAGCTCCCACAGCTGCAACTAGAGAAATATAAATCGTAAGCATAACATGAATAACTGGCATCCTGTGTCAAACCTACATTTCCTTCCCACAACGCTCTGCTTACTCGTTTTTTCCCTTCAGTTCTTCACGGTCAGTCCTTGATTCATCTGATCCCCAAAACTGATTCAGTCATGAGCCATTTAAGGGACATCATCTCAAAAATGGGGAGCAAACACTCATAGTCTTACAAAGGGCATCAGACCCAAGGGGCATAGATGGTGACCCAGAAAAGTGACCGCGGATATAGTGACCTAGAAAAGTGACCATGAAATGTCTTCCCCCCTACCTCCCCATATGGGTGTAGCAGAGAAGCACGGGATTTGTAAATCTGGATATTTGGTTGTAAAAATTCCTTCTTAAACATCAACACATTCCTAGATAATTTTCTGCTTTGGTTCTCCCTGGAAGTCAAAGAAATGGGTATTTCTACTCTGGAGTTCGCCCAGCAAACTTTGCCCCACCTTTGCTGACACTTAAAGCTTTTCTTCCTGTCCTAGAGTCCCTCTTCCTCAGTGGGTTCGGTTCTATGTGTCATAGAGTACAAACTATTTTGACAGTCATATGAGGAATCTTGAAATAGGAACTCTGTTCAATTCTATTATAATTTAATTTAAGCTTATCAGGCTATTTATTAAAATATAATTTTAAAGTTTCTTATGAACAACAAATGCCAGCAAACATGAACATTTCCACATTACCAAGAACTGAAAAAAGACTTGTATGTGAAACTATGAATTTCTCTTCCCTATTGTTTCTTTTTTAAGTATATGTAAAATTCAGAATAGTAGTAACAATATTGCTCAACTTATGTCATTTTCTGAATTTCCTTCTGATCTCTTCTATTTTAAATGTTTTGCTGATATTCTTTTCTTTTCTTTTCTATCGCCATCACTATTTCTCCCTCTACCCTAAACTCTCCCTTGTAAAAATTGCTATAATCAAGCAAAAGTAACAGAACATTGGCAATGCCTGAAAATGAATATCCTATTCAGCATCTCTAGTCTATTGCTTGTCTGCCAACAGGTGGGAACCATATTTGTTTCCTCATCAGCTTTCTGAGTTCATGATTAGTTTCTCCATGCTGTTAGACAGTTGACTCACTGCTCTTCCATAACCATTACATTTCTAGTTTCTTGATTCTTCTATGACTTTTCTCCCCAACCCTTGGGTTCATTGACCTTTCTTGCTATTTCATCCCTCTTCTACTCCTAGACTCAAATTGCACTGCCTTCTGTATTTCCCTGGAAACCAGGAAAAACCCTTTTTTTTCTTATTCCCAATCCCAATTCTTTAGTCTTGGATCAAAACCACACTCCTTGTGACCATTTGAACTTGGGACTTATTTGATAATACCTAGGCTCATCCCTTTGAAGTGGCCTGTCTAGTCTTGCTTCTTTCCTAAGTATATAACACCATGTTCAACTCTCATGGGCTGAACTTCAGCTATCCACCAGCATATTTGGAGTCCTCTCACTGATGCTTTTCTTTGGATCACATAATCTCAGAGCTAGAAGAGAACTCAGATGCCATCTCGTTCAGTCAGTACTTAAAAGAGAATCTCCTTTACAGCATACTTGCCGAGCATTAATCTAGCTTTATTCTTTAAGATCTCTAATGAGTCAGAGAAGCCTTTATTTCTCAAAGAAGTCCATTATGCTTTTTTGGGTGACCTTACTTAACAGGAAGGTTTTCTTTTTCTTCTGAAATTGGCCTCTCTTGAATTTCCATGCTGTTCCTAGTTGGTTCTCCTTTTAAGACCAAAAACAAGTCTAGTATTTAAAAACAGCCATCAACTCCCTGTCATCTCTTATATAAGCTAAAACTCTTTGAGTTCATTCAACCAATCCTTTTATGGTATTATCTAGAGATCCTTTTTGGGAGACTTGCCTATGTTTTAATGTCCTTTCTAAAATATGTACAGTACTTCCTAAAGTCCCTACCTCCTTATGGTGGTTTGTCTTGTCTGTTCTCAATTCCCCTATGAGTTCTTAGTTCTTTCACAATGATTTTGATCAAGGGGTCCCTTCAGCTTGGTCTCCCTTCCCTCCTACAGGCAAGACCAGAGGTTTAACTAGTAGTTCTAATAACTAGGATAAGTTCCCCAGGGGTTTGTGGTAGTGTCTAAGGCATGTTCATCACTCCTTTGTGTATCTGAAGGATCCTAGAGATAGAGGTCATGCGGGTGGAGGAGGTTGAAGAACTGGACAGAAAACCTCCCAGTTAACTTTAGTTTTCTCATATGTGAAATGGGAAAAATGATGTCTGCTCTTAGTTGTGAAAATAAACCAAGATAATCTAGGGAAAAGTGATTTTTCAAATGCTGTACAAATATAAGATTATTATTAACATGATTTTCCTGAGTCTGGTGGATCTTTTTCCAGGGGTTAAAAATATTCCCTTTTGAAAATCACTAAACTTGCTTTTCCACCATACATGATTTTATTGTTGACCTAGACATTCCCAAAGGCTCTTCAACTTAAGTGCTGCTTTCACCAATATCACACTTTTCTCAACACATATTTCAGATTTATGTCAACTTTTCACAGAATTGGAAAGCTTTAAACAAAATGTCTTTTTTTTTTTCATCCCATGAATCAGTCACCCTAAGGTTAGGTGTGGAAATGTTCAAAGCTCAACTAGAAAGTCAGCAAAATATGGTGAAAAGAACTCTGAAATGGGGAGTTAAGCTATCACAATTCTAAATTAGTCTCTCTAAATAAAACTTGCTGTGTGAATTTGGACTACTTGCTTCACAGAATCATGGGATTACAGAGTCTCAGAACTATAAGGTATCTCAATGGTCAGCTAGACACTTATGGTTGGTTATATTCTCCATACTTGAAGAAGATAAAAATGATAACACCGTGTGATGTCTTTTGACTCACACATAAGCTGGATTCAAGTAAGGCAGAGTTGTATAAAGTTATCAGCCTCATTCTCTCTCCCAGAGTTATCAAAGTCTGATAAGGAGACAAAAGTCATGAAGACTGGGGATAGCTTGAGATGTAGTGGATGACTTTGGCTTCTTTGATGTCTAAACAAGCCCTAAATGCTCCAGAGAGCCTGCCTCTGTTGCCATCATAGCTGTTGGAATAAATTGCTCTCACTTGCCTCTTCCATTGGGTGAAGTCTTCATTGGGTTCTAGTGATGGGCAAACTTTTTAAAGAGGGGGCCAAAGGAAAGGAAATGTTCATCTGTCAGTCTGTTTCTAAGGCAACTCTTTGGAAGTTTCATTGTATTGTATCCTACTCATTGTATTCGTCAGATTAGGAATAATGTCATGCAGCCGGATAGAACATTTCAGGGGGCTGCATCTGACATGTGGGTCGTAGTTTGCCCATCACTGGGTTAGACACCTCCCAACTCACTGATATCCTTGAGACTTGTTGGTTACCCCTAACCTGGTTTGGCTTGCTTTATGAAACAGATTACCAGGGGGTGGCCACTGCATGTGCTATAGCTTCTTGGGGTCACAGCAGAGAGTTGGGTGGCAGATGGACACCAAAGAAGGAAAGCAGCCCTGAGAAAGGCTCGTTGAACCCTCACGCCAGAGATACTAGTTTTCTCTGAATACCCTATATAGAGTCCCATTGTAGACACTGACATAAATAAAGCATAGAACATAAATGTTGACAAGCTGCATGAGATTAGAAATTTCATCTGCTTATAGAGAGGATGACAGAGACAAATGCTTTAACTTTTAATATTGGAAAATGTTAAACAATGGAAATATTAGAAAAATGAAACACTCACTAGAGGAGGACAGCCCTGTAATGACTATATCGCTACAGGTAAAATGTAGTTCAAGGAATAGTCCAAATCCTCCTTTACACTAGAATTCCTTCTCCTTCTTCACCATTGACAATCAGACCAAAATTGGCCACAGCTTGCTATTGCTACTTTTCATAAATATTCTTGGCATAATAATCTTTGTTATAATGGGAATTCTTATTGGATTTGGTTGGGCTGAGGGGAAGGGACACCAAACTTTGTTAACATATTTTTCTATTTAAACCAGACCTAATCAAAGATACATAGAGGCAGCTATGACTCAGTGGTTAGAATACTGTGCCTGGAGTTAGGAAGACCTGAGTTCAAATCCAATCTCAAACACTTCCTAGCTCTGTGACTTTGGGTAAATCACTTACCCTCTGTATGCCTAGGAAGCAGCTAGGTAGCTCAGTGGAGTGCGGGGCTTGGAGTCAGGAAGGTCTAAATTCAATTCCACTCAAAGATACTTCCTAGTTTTATGATCCTGGGAAAGTTGCTTAATCTCTGACTAAAGGGTCCATTGGTGAAGAAAATGGACCATAGTATCCTTACTATGGTCCATGGGGTCATGAAGAGTTAGATATGACTGAACAACTGAACAATAATCAAAGGTACACTGTAATCCCCTTGGAAAATCACCTGAAGTCTCATGCTCAAGAGCAGCACTGGCAAAGATGTGGCATGTGCACCCCAGCGTGCCAGAGGGGGCTGCTCCATTCCCCCTCTTCATCTGAGGACCCTTTTTGCATGCCCCACCCCTCTGCCCAGCAGACCAATGGAAGCACTTCCTTCCTCCGCTGCCTGGGGTAATGCAGGGTTGGGGGGAGGTTCACAGGTGGCTTGAATTTAGGCACACAATCTCTAAAGTTTCACCAGTGCTGCTACATAGAAGATGCCACATTATAAGGAAGTCCTTATAGCTTTTACAGTAATAAACTATTTAATCCAGGTTCCACAAACTTATCTGTTTGAATATATCCAAGACATGAGTACACTCCGTTTTTTGACATAATCTCATAGAGGGCAGGGACCAGGGACTGTGTTTAAGTAATGAATTTTGTATAGTCCTTAGGATTACATAGTTCCAAAAATTCAACAAAAATTTATTGAGAAGAATGTTATACTGGTTGCTATACACATGAGCACAGCTAATAGTTATATTTCATAGAAAAGTGTTTAATATTGTTGTAATATACGTATTGGCAAAACTGGTGAGAAAAGGATCATCCTTCCCACTCCTTCAATCTTAGAGCTTTTTCTCCAGTTTTCTAAATGTTTTTTGGCCATCAGAAGGAAGATTAGTTCTCAAGTGATGTCAATAAAGAAGATCTGCTATGGCCCACTATGCCAAGATGCCACTAGACAAAAAGCTTCACAAATTCAGAGACCAATGTTATTCTTCTCAGCTTGGCACAGTGAAGAGTAGAAGGTCAATAAATGTTTGTGGACTGAAAATAATTCAAAATATTTCAGCTTCGGTAGGTGAGGACCCAGAAAGGAAGGAGAAGCACTCGATTATTAAGGAAGGGCAACCATTTTTAGGAGACGATGATGATTCCTTTAAAAAATGGGAATGGGAAATATTTGTTCAAAGGTGCATTGCTAAAAATGAACAAAAGATGGGGGCAGGTAAGTGCCTCAGTGGATCAAGAGTCAGGCCTAGAGATGAGAGATCTTAAATTCAAATCTGTATTGAGACAATTCCTTGATGTGTGAACCTGGGCAAGTGATTTAATTCCCATTACTGAGCCTTTGCTACTCTTTTGCCTTGGAACCAATATACCCTACTGATTCTAATTTTGGAAAATAAGGATTTAATGAACAAAAGATATTGTATAATATGCTAAATGCGTCACTAATAGTAATTTTTTGAATGGTACATAATGAACTTTTTTTTTCATTTTTATTTTGAATATTTTCCCATATTTACATGTTCCATGTTCTTTCCCTCTCCCCAAACCCTCCTAACCCCCCTTAGCCAACGCACAATTCCACTGGGTTTTACATGTATCATTGATTAAGCCCTAATTCCATATTATTGATAGTTGGACTAGAGTTATTGTTTAGTTTCTTCATCCCCAATAATATCCCCATCAGCCCACTAATAGTAATTTTTAAAATCATTTTTAAACCATATCACCACTGCACAATAGGGAATGATATCTATGTAAGGGCAACAATTATGTTCACAAATATGGTATTGCTGACAGCTTGAGTCAAAATTTCCTAGGAAGCGAGATTCCAATCAAAAGATCTCTTCTGTGACCTCCTCTAGAGCCTTTAAAAAATGTTATTATTGTTAAGTATTTCTTAAGTTGCCAGAATGCACCAAATACCATAAATATTAGTGACAAAGGGGTCCTGGGAATGGACACAACTATCATGAAGGCAGTAAAAATGTCTGTCTCTTGCTTGCTTTATTAGGAAATTAAAGTCTTTAGGAAGGGAATTAGAAGTAGGCTGAAGAGGGAGAATAGACCCTGGCAGAAGTATAACTACTGAGGCCATGACTCTAGTTTTAATATGGTTGTTGGATGCACCAAAAGGGCTCGACAAAGGGCCTTGCCTTGCCCTGGAGGGTCAAACTTAAAAACAAACCTAAAAACACGAGTCACAAAGTGCCAGTCTTTTTTGAGATACAAGGATTCACTGGACAGAGCTGGTATACCCACGAAGATGCTTGTGATTTTGCATATACTTAAGATATTACTCAACCTTCTCTCTGGCAATATTGCATGCCCCTGACTATTTGCATGTTGCTCTCTCATTATAAAGCAAGCTCCTTAAAAGCAATGAGTGTTTTTGTCTTTGTATCCCCAGCATTTAGCACAGGAAGCGTTTAACTTGTTAACTGGCTGACATGTTGTCTCCCCTGGAGAGTTTAGGTAAATGCCTTGAAGTCAGAAACTATTTCATTTTTGTCTTTTTACAACCAATATCTATCAGAGTATAATTTGGCAAATAGTAGGTATTTAATAAATTCCTATTTGTCTATTAACTCAATTTAATGCCCCAGCTTGACTTTTGTAATGTTTCGCCTAAACCCTGCCTATTTTCTGCAAATTCTGATCTATTATCTTAAGCTACCTTAGCGGTCACTGTGGTTGCTCAGGAGAATCTGGTCTATTAGGTCAAAGGATGCTGGACCAAAAAAATACCATCTTTTGTAGTGATGCTGGCATGTCAGTTCTCTCAAGGAACCAAAGAAACTCAGCTAATCAGTTTAGGAGTCTTAATCTGCCCCCATCCCTGGTGAGTCTTGAATCATGATCCAGCAGCCAATGTCTAACTCTAGAGTTAAATGGATGATGAGTAAATATATAAAGAGGTTTCTCCATCCAGAGGTGAAAGAGTCACCTTTTTTTTTTTTTTTTAAAACTCTTCCCTTCATCTTACAATCAATATTATGTATTGGTTCTAAGGCAGAAGATCAGACAATGGGGGTTAAGTGACTTTTCCAGGATCACAAAGCTAGGAAGTGTCTAAGGCAAATTTGAATCCAGGACCTCCCACTTCAGCTCTCTGTCCACTGAACCATCCAGCTGGCCCCTAGGATCAACTTTTCTTCTCAACGCTATACTTCCTCAGGAATTAGGCCAAACTGATTTGTGCTTCATTCAGTTCACTCTGAGAACTCTAGAATTTTAGTGATCAGTTTTCTGCTCTTCCCCACTCAACAAAGCAAGAGACAGAGATGAACTTGATCTTCTCTGGTGTTATTTATTGGGATGAAATGTGCTTTTAGACCAACAGATAATTATTTCATTTTCAGTTCTTATACACTACAGTGACATATGTATTTGAATAGATCAACACATGGATAGACTGGCATCTAAAAGTGAAAAAAATAGATTCTTCTCCCCTTAAATTTTTAGAGAGAGTTCAACCTTTCACAGGGTGCCACCTAATTAAAATGATGAGAATAGTAGTTGAGATTTATTTCTTTTGATCCTTCCCATGTAGCATTTTAATAGTTTTTTGAAATATCATATTGTTTCTTGTTTTATCTGACTATAAAACACAAGTCGTAGAGGAAGAGAGCATCTTAAAATTACACATTATGATATGATTGAAGCAAAGACTGAAGGTGTCATATATGGGAAACTGTTAGGTATTTTGGCACAACTATATAATGTCAGGGAAGGAGAGGTTTCAGGAGAAGAAAGCATCTTAAAATCACACAATTATGTTTCGATCGCAGGAAAGACTCAAGGTGGGAATTAAAACAAGCTCTGATTACCATGAGATTCCTTCTCCCTGACAGCTCAACGAGATCCAGGACACTGAGAAAATGGGAGCTTTGACAATGGAAGAAGGGATACTTTCATTCAAACAGATCATTACTTAGGGTGAGCAGACCCAAGTAGAAAGCCATGGATGGGGCTGATACACGAAGGCACTATTATCAGGAAGGGGGGTAAAGAGAAGCACTTAAGGTTACAAAAAAAATACCAAAGGAAAAATGATAATAACCATAATAATTAGCATTTAGATATTATTTTAAGGTTTGTCAAGCACTTAATAAAAGCGATCTCAGGCGATTTCATCAAGAAAACTATACTCCCTTCAAAAGGGACTCTATAGAAATAAAGAAGAAAAAACAACTGCTTGAACACATGAGTTAATGGGGATATGATTGGGGATGTAGACCCGAAAGGACCGCACCAATGTAACTATCAATAATATGGAAATAGGTCTTAATGACACATGCAAAACCCAGTGGAATGGCGCATTGGCTACGGGGAGGGTGGGGAGGGTGGGTTTGGGGGGAGGGAATGAACATGAATCATGTAACTATGGAAAAATATTCTAAAAAATTACAAAATTTAAAAAGAAAAGGGACTCTAGGGAAGTGGGAAGAGGACCTGGTCAGTGAAGAGTGACTAGTGGAGGGAAGCCTTAGAAATAAGAGAATTGCATATGAAAGAATCATTTGAAAGTTTCAGTCCCATTTTTAAGGGTCTAAAAGAAGAGAAAAATGATGGATCATTATTTCCATACCCTGAACAGACGACATTTATCCACAGAAACAGTGGCACTTTGATTAACAACAATAATACACATTGCCTATTTCCATCTGCCCTATTACTGTGCCCTAAGGGTGAGCAGGTCCAGACTCTTGCATTGCCACTGGACCTTTCCATATGCCCTACAGATGAACCTCAGTTAGAATGAGGACTTCTTGAGAGCAGGGTGGGAATATCTTGATTTCCTGTTTTTATCTAGTTGTATATATAAACCTTGGCACATAGTAAAGCTTAATACATGCTTTTTCATTCGTGCCTTAGTTTTCTTGTGAGTTTCCTCTATTTGATTTCTCTAGCAGGCTTTCATTTCTAAATTCCCATTCTTTATGGTCTACATGGTACTGTTTCTATCTCTGCCTGGGTGTTTGCTTAACACAGTTGGGAGAAATGAGCAGAAAGCAACTGAGACAGACAGAAAGGAATTGTATTCTGCATTTAATATCAGCTCAGAGAACTGACATACCACTCGAGGTCAAAGCCCGCTTGGAACTCCAGAAATCATTGGAATTAGCGAGGATCACTGGCAATCACTAGAATTATCCAGGTTTCTCCATCCTTCTTCCTTTCTCAACTCTCACTCACCACCGCCTCCCAAATGGGAAGCCAACATATTTTCAGCTAATGTTAATTAGGACCCAACTGCTAAAATCTCTGTAGACTTTCACTTTGCTGTCAGGTTTTAGCTCCCTCAGTCTAGTTATCACCTCAACCAGATGTTTGCTCTTTCAAGTCTGCATCCGACTTCCTTCAGGCCAAATCTTATCTCATAAGTAACTGTTTCACAGAAGCTCTTCCCCTTCCTTTCCTAAATGGACAGTTTGACTTTGTGGGGCTGAGCAATCGGATGTAAGCTTGGAGAGGCTTCTAATTCTAGCTGGTGCCCTGACTCATGTCTCTAAAGGGTGAGTCACTTTGCTTCGGTTATAACTTCTGCTAATGATGAGCTCTGTTAGCAGTGAAGGGGAGAATCCTGGACACCAAGCTAACTTCAGACCTCAGCTGGCAGCTGGAGGAGGGTCACTGACTATTGTTCCAATCTAAAATCTTCTCCCTCCTTACCATCACTTCTTAGCTTTCCTGACTTCCTTCAAGACTCGGCTCAGATCCTACCTTCTGTAGAAGACATTTCCCAAACCACTTGGTTGCTAATGCCTTCCCTCTTAAATTACCTTCTATTTACTCTTTGTAGACCTTCTATGCACTAATTATTTTTATTTTGTCTCCTCCACTAGAATATGTGTTTACTGAAGTTAAGGACTATTTTTTACCTTTCTTTATAACCCCAGTGCCTAACACAGTACCTGACTGTGTCCTAAAATTACCATGGACCAGGCCAAGGACCAAAGACAGTATCCCTAAGAACCAAAAAAAAAGTTTTGGAACCTTCCATGGTCTGGGGTTATCCATTAATACTGTCTTGAGATTCCACCTAAAAGAAATTAGCTGGGGGCTGCTGGGTAGCTCAGTGGATTGATAGCCAGCCCTAGAGATGGGAGGTCCTAGGTTCAAATTTGACCTCAGACACCTCCCAGCTGTGTGACCCTGGGCAAATCACTTGACTCCCATTGCCTACCCTTACCACTTTTCTGCCTTAGAGCCAATACACAGTATTGGCTCCAAGACGGAAGGTAAGGGTTTTAAATAAATAAATAGAAAATAAAAGGAATTAGTCACAATTGCAGAAGCCCACCAACAAACCATTTCCCAACAAATCAATCTTTGTGTATAAATAAGAATTAAGTAAAGAGAAAAGAGTGGAATTGAAACTGATATACCGAGGCAAAAGACAATTTCAAAATATACACTGTTCTTTCTTTTTTTTTTCCCCATTGACCCTTCCTTTCAAAGACAAAACTATGGCAGAAATATATCGCTCTAATCAGTTCCTACTTCTTTGCTCTAGATTTTTGTCCATAAATGGAGCAATTTTCTTACTGTTATTTTCCCTCATGGTTTTAAAACCACCTGAGAGTTTAAAAAAAAATAAATCATGAAATTATCAAGCTTAATCGATAGAGAGATATCCTCAAAGTCAGAAAAAAAAATAAGTTCGAATCCTGTGCCTCTGACACATATTGGTTGTATGACCTTAGATGAGTCATATTATTTTCACAGTGTTATAGACAACTAAGACGATAAACTTGCTTATGTGTATAAGAAAAATAAATTTCCATACTGGAAGTTCCCAACATTGATAAACTCACAGATCTGGATGACTCCCCTTCTACTCCAAAAGACCTCCCAAATAATCAAAAAGAAAATCAAACAGATCATAATTCATTGACCGCAGCAGCAGTGATTACATTATTTAATTTTCATTATTCATAATAATCAGTAATAAATAATTTTCCCATATACCTATCTTAGCTAAAAAACTAAGTGTAAACCATTCAAATCAACCCATGATGATAAACACAATTAATTAAACGCTAGGCATAAAGTTGAAAGAGAAAAACAAAACAACTTTGGTCTTTACCTTGGCAATGCTTTAAGGGAAATAGAGCATAGTCCTTTAAATCCTGATGATCACCCTGTTGGAGGAAGCCCTTATTGCTGAAATTGTCCTTGATGGATGTAGTTAAACCCTAAAGAAACCACATGTCCAAGAAAAAAATTGTCTCATCTCAGGCTGACTTTTGGTTGTTATTAGCAAGAAACCTGCCTGATTGACTGGCTCACCATCTGCGCTGTGTGATCAGAGCTGTGCCGGGCTAGACCCAAGGGGCAAATTGCAGGGCTGAAGTGGTTCAGGGGCCCTTCCAGTCGAACTATTATGCTGAGCCTTCCAGGCACACAAAGTGGTTTTAGAAGTCATGTGATTTGCACAGTTAAGAGTACTTCTTAGTTTCACTGGAGGTTTAGTGAACCAAAAACCCATCTACCCCCTCTTCTCGTGAGCAGAAGAGATGAAAATGCCAGACCATCTCATTTTTCTAGCTTCAACTCACGTTGTGTCATGATATCTTTGTCCCTTCAAAAAACATCTTCACGGGGCTTCAGCATAGTGAGGCAGCCACTTCCTTAGTCTTTAACGGGACCACCTAGGACTAACTTCAATGTAGTTATTGGAGAAGCTCAGTCCAAGTTATTGGGATTCACTCTATAACTCATTTTGATGGACTCCACTTAATTTGGTGGCAAAGCTCTCTATATAATGATAGTCCCAGATCAGAGCACTGTTAGCCTTTTTGACCCAACTACTGAGCATGACTGAAAAAGCCCTTTTACAAAGTAATATTTACTTTGAAAATGGGACAAGAACAAAATTATACTTATTTCTTCCTTACCCCAACATGTCAGGGACGCAATCTCCCTTATGACATTTTGATCTCCAGGGAGTTAGTGGCACAGACCACTGTTTCTACATAGCGTTGGTCCCATCCAAGTACAACCTGCTGCCTCGTGAACCTTTTCTCAGCTACTGTTGACATAGCTTTGGAAGGTTGCTTCTTGCTCCTCTCTGTTAAAGGGACTGCAGAACCCACTATGAGCTCCACTCCCAAACCTCAAATGCCTTCAGGATCTCCAAATCCTTATAGTCAGAAAACTTTTTCTTAGGCTTGAGGTAAATTACCACCATTACAGATTAAACCCATATTCTCTAATTCAGGTCAACTTAAATCAGCTCAAATCTCTTCTAGTCAAGGAGCTCACAATACAGTGGGAAGGGGATTTTCTAGAAAGGATTCTTATTCAATAAGGAGATAGAGGAAACAAACTCTGAGGTCCTCTCTGCTTCTAATTGAGTGATTCTGTGAATTCAATTCAATGAACATTTATTGAACACTTACTGTTTATTGATCAAGGTTCTGTGTGAAATACTGAAAAGGCTATAATCCTAAATAAGCCATATTTGACTTCTAGGAGCTTGAAACATAAGAGTAGAGATAGCAAAGTTTATTTATTATATCTTGTATTACCATCAGTAATAACAATAATGTACATGGGCACACCTTCGATAGATATGATTTCCATCAAATGATGAATAAAATTTTACATTTTAAAAATTAGGGTTTTTTTTTTACCCTTTGCTTCTCTAAAATCCCTTTGTTTTTTTTTTCCTTATAGGTCTTATTTTTGGATTTCTTCTTATGCTTCTTTTATTTCTTCCAAAGTTCAGCTCAAGTACCACCTTCAATGGAAACCCTTCTTCATACTCACCTGTACAAGCTATTAATGCCCCAAATCATCAACTACCCTTTATTCATTTTGTATCTAGTCTGTACATACTTATAAAAGGACATGTTCTCTCCCCAATTAGAATGTAAGCTCCTTGAAAGCAGGAACTATTTCATTTTTGTCTATGAAGCCTCACTGCCTAGTATGGTATCTACCCTATAGTATGTACCTAATATATATGTGTGTGTGTGTATATATATATATATGTGTATATATATATATATATTTGCTGGTTGATTGGCAGGAAAGCTCTATAGAATATCAAATTATTGTGTTAGAGAGGAAGAGAAAGGAATAAGGATTTATACAATATCTGCTATGTGCCAAGGCCCTTTGTTAAGCACTTTACAAATATTATTTCATATGATCTTCACAACAATCCTGCAAGGTGGGTGCTATTATTACCCCATTTTACAGTAAAGGAGAGGGGGTGAAAAAAGACTAAGTGATTTGCCCAGGGTGGCACAACTATTAAGTGCCTGGAGTCAGATTTGAATGCAGGTGTTCCTGACTCCAGTGCCACCTGACTACTTCAGAATACAAGTGCAATTTGGCATCCTGCTGTAAGTATAAACTGTGAGGAAGATAGCAGCAGCATAGGTACACGGCATCATCAAGGTGGTCTATAGCATCCCTGGCACATTCAACACTTCTAACAGAAGAAACCCATTTTCTCTACAAGCAGCCTATTTCACTTTGGGGTAACTGACTGTTAGGAAGTCCAAACTAAGGAACCAAGAGATATTCTTATAAATAAGATTTTTCAAATGTGTGGAATCTACTTTCATAAAATAAGACAACTCCCCTCCTAGTTCCTACATGTAACTTCCTATGACATCAAAAAAAGTCTCAGGGTGGAGTGGGAGTTCCCAAGTGGGAGACTGGGGAGTTTCCTAAGAGAGAATGAATCGTAGAAGTTGGTCCAACTCTTTTATGAGTATAACCCCCTTCCTTTCTGTGCTAATATCCCCGTTAGCAGGCATCACAATGCCATTGTTGCTTTACCTAGTGATGTATAACAACCCCCACCACCAAATGCCCCACCCTATAATTCTCTCTACGACCTGAAACTAGCATAATTCCTTTTTAGAGATGGGAGGGACCCTAGAGATCTAGACACTTAGACATATATAAACAGATACCAGATAAGCGCCAAACCTTGTTTGGAAATTGGTGCTAACTCTAGTCTGAGAGAATTAGGAGAGGCTTCCCGGAGGAGGTAATAAGGGCTTCTAAAATGTGGAAGTGAGAAAAGGATTAGGGAAGGAGGAGGTATAATGAGGTCAAAAGCAGGAGATTCAGGAGTGTTATGTCCAAGAAACAAACAATCATTTTGTAGATGATGAAACTGAGACTTAGAGAAGTTAAGTGACTGATAAATCGCTAGAATGTAAGCTCCTTGAGAGCAGGGACTTTTTGCTTGTATGTGTATACTCAGCTCTTAAAATGGTGCCTGACTCATAGTGGCACTTAAATGCTTTCCTTCTTTTGTTTCATTCTTTCTTTCCACCCCAGAAGTAGAGTCTAGAGCAAACGAAAAGATAGCCATATAGAAAGAACTTCATACAGCTCTGAATATAGCAATCTGAACTCTAATATCCCATTTGACCTGAGATCATGGCTCCAAGAGCTGTGAAGTTTCAATGTTCATCCAAACTTGGGGGATTAGCACTCTTTTGCCTGCTGGGATTGGATTGAAAGAGAAGCAGATTTAGATGGAAAGTGATTACACTTTAAGCTTGGCCACCAGTGCCATGAGTCTGAAGCAACTGTGTTCTTTATTCACTATGTTAGAGACACAGAAGATTTATATAAGGTATTGGCTAGTGCTCTCCTCTAGGCATGGTAGATGACAGCCATCAGTCTATCTATGTTCTTTGCTGTTCCGTTTAATTAAATGTCTTTTTCTTTTGAATTCACTTATCATTTGGCAATGCATGGTTTTGAATAGATAATGTCTCAAATAAAATTTCTGAATGTGAATATAAGATATAAGAATGGTTCTAAAGATAAGAAAATATAAAATGATTGCCAAGAGCCTACATCCCAGAAAAATAGAAAAGAAACATTGTGCCATATCATGATTAATTGCTTGACCCAGGAGTTTAAGTCCTGTTGCTGCAAGCCAATGGATTAATATTTTTATCTGGAAAACTAACAATTTTCCATAAAATTTCCCACGTGGGTCATTAGGTTTTTGAAATTCCACAAAGGGAAAAACTATCTCAAATATTTTATCTAATGAGAATTATATTGTTGTAATTAATGTGCCACAAATTCTGAGTTGGGGAAATGAATATCTCAAAATTTTCCACCAAATCCATGGTTTCTTTAATGTAGACAGCTCTCAGGAAGAAAAATTCTTCAATGCAGATAGACAACTTAGACAACAAAGAGGCTACAGATAGTATTAGCCTTAGGCAAGACCTGAATAGTTTTTATGCATTATTACTAAAAGGAAACAAGCAAACTCAGATGATATTTTTTCCTCCTCTGTTCTCTCCTCTTCACTCCTGTCTCTCTCTTCTCAGTTTCCTCCCTTCTCTTCTTATTCTAATCTTTTTCTCTTCTAGAATCTTTATTTTTATCAAGTCTGTCTATAAGCATTGTACTGAATGCATACCATGAACTTGGCACTGTTGAGTGCTAGGAATGCAAGGAAAGACAACTGTATAGTCCCTGCCCTTATGGAGCTTACAATAGAAAAGGGGAGCCAACTTATAAATAACTATATTCATACAGAAAATATTCAGAATATTGGAAGGTAATGTGAGAGGGGGTAGAGGCAAGTAGCTGGGAGGACAGGGAAAAGTTCTCTGCAGAAGTAAAACTGGAGCTGAGTCTTAGAGAAAGTCAAAGAAGCTAAGAGATGGAGGTGAAGTAGAAGATTCTGGCCTTAAGGTTCAGATACTTGGAGAGAATAAATATTTGTATGATATGAAAAAATTAAACTGAAATAATAACAATGTTGGGATTGCAATAGTTTACTGTTTTCCTTTTCTATAAAGACATTTCTTTGGACAGTGCTTGACATGCAGTTTAAAGGTCTTCTATGAACATCAAATGTATTTTAAGGTTTTGACAACTTAAACATAAAACAATTGGTCAAAGATATAAAATCCTTATACAGGGAGACAGTAGGGGTGGGGATTACCAATGTTACAACATTCCTTCTAGGAAAAAGGTCATCTTGGCCTTTTTAAGTTTTTGGAATTTAAAAGGAAAAAAAAAAGAAATACTTTGATGGATTCAGAAAGGAATAAGGAAATGAATGCTCTCTGGGGTCTTAAATGAAGAAATAAAAGTGAATTTCAGTCATCATTCCCCTCAACCTGTTACATGATGAAAGGGACAGATCATCATTTCTAAGTACAGGGGTGGGAGCATGAGAAGTGTCTGTGAGGAAGGCAAAGATAAGAAGAGAAGGAACAGATGATGTCCCTTAAGACTAGGACACAAATAATTCTGATGCTAGTTAGAATGTGTTAAGTTTCACAAAAAAAAGGTACAAACACTGCCGTGGGGAAGGAAAGACACCTCATCTTGGGCTAATCAGGAAAGACTTCATGAAAGGGATGTCATTTGACATGGGCCCTGAAGCAAGGGTAATATTTAGATGGAGAAAAGAATATTGGGGGGGAGGGTGAAGTGGGGGGAGGGGTGGAAGACATAGGAAATAATGTGAGCAAAGACACTGTAGGGTACATTCAGGGGTCAATGAGTAGAATCCTAAAGTAAAACTAGAAAGACATAGATCACAGAATGTCAGCTCTGGAAAGTTCTTAAGAAGTCATTTTGTCTACCCTCCTCTTTTTTATAGGTTAAGAAGACATTGAGGACAAATGACTTGTTAATGGTGTGAAAGGGAATTCTAGGTTCTCTTTGAGTTCACACTTGTGAAAAGAGAATCCTTTGTTCTCTTTGCCTAGCTGGAGTTAAACTTTTGACAATAACTTAAGTACCCCTACTTAGTGCCTCACTAGATTGTGAGGACAAGATGTGCTCTTTTTTGTCTACCTTTTGATTGAATCAACACAAACTTGAACTAGGTGGGGGAGCTCACAAACCTCTTGGTGAGTTCACACCTTACTTGATGCTAGGTGAGAAGCCAGCAAGATACTTGGAGAGCTCCACCTTTTCCCCCAGACTCAAACAGCCAGAAACTTAAGAGTTCACACACTCAGAAAGATGTGAATCCAAAGGTGACAACTCAGACAATTTGGAAACTGTGATTGGCCCCCATGAAAAGGAGCAGGGATAGGAAACCACTATAAAAATCTCTGAGTTGTCAGTCTGGTGAAGGAGTCTAGGAGAAAGTGAACTCGCTTCAAAGAAGGTCAGCTCAAAGAAGAAAGTCTGTCCCAGGAGTCACCGTCTGCTCCAGTCATTGTCTTGGGTGAATAGATAGCTGGTTTTCCCTTCCTGTCTTCTGGAGATAGTTTAATTCTGATTGAAGGTTAACAAGTCCTGGCTGAGCCAAGCACTAGGCCAATATTTAGTTAGATAGTTTAATGTCTTTTCTCCCTTTTTGTACTTTCACTCTTTCTACCTCTTTTATAAATAAAAGATTTATAATTTTCATATATTTTGCTAAACCATTAATTTTAACACTTAAAATGGTCACAGAATCAGATAATGGATGACCTGAGGCTAGCACACAATTGTCCTGATTTCCAGGCCAGTTCTTGAAGAGCATTTCTAAGTTGTTGTTTTTAAATAAGAAAATGCCTTTTCGCTCCAATACTAAATGTGGCTGGGTTCTTTAGCTAATAATCCACAGGAGCCTGTAAAATACTGCATGTTTTTGATGAAGAATAATAAACAATAAATGTGCTGAAACAGTAGTAATAAATCAGTCAATCAAGCAATCAACAAGGACTTACTCTGTATTAAGTTTCTATTCTAGGCAAATAGGAATACAAAGAAAAAAAAATAAATAGTCTGCTCTCAAGGAACTTACTTTCTACTGGGAGGAGATACCATGTATCTATATAAAATATGAAAACAGTAATTTTGAATAAGAAATCGTTGCTTGTTTCTTTTGAATGTTGGTGGTTGAGGAAAATTAGGTTTAATTATACAAAAATAGATAGGTAGATGAGATATGGAGATAATCAAGTGAACTTTCTGTGGCTTTAGATGTTGATAACATTGTTTTTTATTGTGTAGAATTCCTCTTCGGGCTTGATTTTCCCTTTCCTTAGCATAGGAGTATCACCAGTATTACTTTTATCTGAAATGATTAGGCTCTATTTGGGGCTCACAAATGTAACAAAGAGAAAGTAAAAGGGAACAGGTGGAGAAAGGGAGCTTTTTGTGAAGAAATTGGGCAGGGGTTGAAAAAGAGGGGGAGAAGGACAGTGTTTAGAAGAGAATCTATGTACCCATGAGAAAGGAATTGCCTGAACTGTGAAAAAAATAGGGAAAGTAAGGAGCCCTGAGTGAATATGAACCTCCTGGGGAATGTATGGTGGAGGGAAGGATGTGGTAGAGAAGATTTGGGTCAGACAATTCCCCTTGCTGGCCATCAGCCCAGGATAGCTTGGCTACTGCTCCAAAATGTGTCAGGGAGGAGGAGGGGATAAAGTTGTTCCCTGTTCCCTGATCTTCAGTGCAAGAGTTGGCAACCAATATGGGAGGACCTGAGGGCACAAAGAGAAAGCAAAATTACTCCCATCTCCTCTGTCTGACCTAGGATTAACAATCTAGCTAGTTATAGGGAAGGCAGTTTTGACCTGAAATAAGAAGGGAATTCAGATAGAAAAGGGTCTTGGATTGCTAGATATTAAATTAGGGACTAAGTATTAGAGTGTTGTTGCCCTAGTCTTGAGGGCAGTCTCTTAAGAAGGACAATCTCCTCATGGGTCAGATCCTAGAGCAGAGACTGGTATGTGCCTAAAATATAATTTGACTCTTTAAAAGTAATCATCTCTGTTGCTACAAACTCCACTCTAGGGCAGTTCATGATGATTCAGTCATGCTTGCCTTCTCTCTCCCCAGAGTAGTGCCTGGGAGATATATTTCCCATTAGTTATCACTCCTCGCTAGGAGTATCCCAGCTAGGACAGTCACTTCTGCTCATTGAAAATTTGCATTTTTGTTGTTGGTTTGTTTGTTTTTCTGATGCTCAAAAGAAACCTCCCCTATAGTAAATAAATAAGCCAAGCAAAACAAATTGATCATATCTGAAAATGTATTCTCAATTCTGCAGAATTCATCCACTTCTGAGAATCAGGAAGCATATTTCAAAGTCAGTCCTCTGAAGTTAGTATTCATCACTCCATTGATTGAGTTCTGAAGTCTTTTGGTGATGTAATTCTGGTCTTTATGTACTTTTTGTTCTCCTGACTACTATGTGGCTACATCACTTAAATTCATAGAAGTTTTCCCAAATTTCTCTAAACTCTACAAATTTTTTTTTTCATATATTTTCTTATATACATATGCCATAATTTATTTAACTATTCCCTAGCTGATGGTCACCATCTTTCTTTCAAGTGCTTTGCTACTATTAAAAAGTGCCACTATAAATATTTGGGTGTACATATGGAACTTTCCTCTCTGTCTTTGACATCTTTAGGGTAAATGCCCAATAGTACTACTGCTAGGTTAAATGACATGCTCAGTTTAGAGACTTTTTAAAAATAGAAATGTAAATTTCCTAGAATAGTTATACCAGTTCTTGAATCCATCAATAGTACAATAGTCTGCCAGTCTTTCTGTAGTTCCTTCTACATCAACACTTGCTTTTCACCATCTTTGAGTCTGGGAGGCTCCTCAAACATTTATCATATTTTCCCCTATAATTCTAGTCTTATCCTTAGTTATTTTCCTTATTTGTCTTTGTGTTGAGTTTCTGTAGTTCTAAAAGAGGTATATTGATGTCACCAACAATTATTTTATTATCTAGTTTTCTGAAAAGTTTGATTAGTTTTTAATTATTTAGATGCTATGCCATTTGATGCATATATATGTATTTAGTATTAGTATTTTTCATTATCTATGGTACCTTTAAATATAACTTAGTTTTGCTATTTCTTTCTTAATTATGATGATTATTACTGTTATCTAATATTATGATCACCATCCCTTTTTTTTATTCAGCAAAGTCATAATGTCTTCTCCTCCAACTCCTTATTTTCTCTTTCCATGAATCTTTGTTTTGACTGTGTTTCTTATAAACAACCCATTGTTGGATTTTTCTCTTTGATCCATTCTGTCATTCCTCCATCTTATGGGCAGTCCATCATTGTGCTTGTTGTTCAATCATGTCTGACTCTTTGTGACTCCATGGACCATAATTATCCATGAGGTCTTCTTGGCGAGGATACTGGAGTGGTTTGCCATTTTCTTCTCCAGTGAATCCAATTAATCCTTTTGTCAAGCAATCCAAGGTTAAATGACTTGTCCAGTGGCATCCAGCTAGGAAGTGACTGAAGTCAAATTTGAAATCAGGTCTTTCTGACTCCAGGCCTAGTGCTCTATCCCCTGAGTCACCGAACTTCCTCCTAGGCTTATAAAGATTAAGTTACTTGACCAAGGTCACCTAGCTAGGAAGTGTCTGAGGCTGGATTTGAACTCTAGACTTTCTGACTCCAGGCCCAGTATTTTTTTTTTAATCTTACCTCCTTCTTAGAATTGATATTAAATATTGGTTTCAAGGCAGAAGAGTCTCTGACCACGAGGTCACTCCACCCACATGGCTCTCCACTAGCCTCCTGTACTGCCGCTGTCCAGGGAATAGAGAGCATGCATGCCCGATCCCCTTCCTCTATCCTCCCCCACACATCACCTGTGCGTTCAGGTAATGTCCACTTACACAGCGCAGGCACACAGGATGTGGGATCTGGAAAGCCAATCCATAATCCCGAAGGAGAACGAGATTCCCCCTACACAGATGTACCTCTCACCTCTTCCTTTTAGGAGCCTTGGTTTCCTTCAAAGACAACTAAAACGCTCCTTCTTAAAAGGAGTCTTTCCTGATCCTGCAATTGTTAGTGCCTCCCCCTACTCTAATTCCCTTGTATTCATTTTCCATAGAGTTTCTATATACTGGTATGTGTCTATGTTTTCTCCTTCAATAGAACAGAAATTCTTTGAATTCAGGGACTGTTTCATGTTTGTCACTTTATCTCTAACACCTAGTGTAGTGTCTGACTTAATGAATAGTAATTGACTGACTGAATTTTGCTTCCACCATATCCTTCCAGAAAATTTCTCTTTTTTTTTTGCCTCCCACCAATCTTGAAGACATTTCCTGCTTTGAGTGACTGCCTCTCTGTGTCTAACTGGAGAGGGTACAGCTCTCCTCTTGACTGATTGCAGAGTTCCTTCTTTAACTGATAGAGTTGCTCATTTTCAGGCCAGGTCTGATGGGAAGTGGAAAAGACATAAAATCCCCTTTTGTTACAAGGTTGGAAGGACATTTCACTCTCAGGGACTAGTTTCTTATTTGACTACTGGTCCTTGCCTGGACTCATTAGACCCATGAGCCCAGCTCTTTAAGGGCCACCAGGGCCCTGAGATCAAACTTCATGGCCTATGATGTTGCTTCCTTGAAGTTTAACCAGATGAAACTCATGCTTCATGACTAGATTTTAACTGGACAGATGTCCCCCTAAATCTATCAAAGAAAAACTTTTCTATAAGGGGCAAGAGAGTATTAGTGACTGTAACATAGTATTATCTAGATGGCTCAGGGAATAGAGAGCTAGGCTTGGTGACAGGAGGTCCTGAGTTCCAATATGACCTCAGCGGGGCAGCTAGGTGGCTCAGTGGCTTGAGAGCCAGGCCTAGAGGTGGGAAGTCCTAGGTTCAAATCTGGCCTCAGACACTTCCTAGCTATGTGATCCTGGGCAAGTCACTTAACCCCCATTGCCTAGCCCTTACGGCTCTTCTGCCTTAGAACCAATATATAGAATTGACTCTAAGACACAAGGTAAGGGTTTAAAAAAAAAAATCTGACCTCAGATTCTTCCTAGCTACATGACCCTGAGTGACCTTTACCCCTCCATCACTTAGCAAGGGAAGGAGAGCACCCCCAACTTTAGTGTACCCCCCTTTTATCCATAACAGTCACTTAACCCCCATTGCCTAGCCCTTACCACTCTTCTGTCTTAGACTAATACATAGTACTGATTCAAAGTATTTTTTTAAAAAACATAAACAAAAAATATATTATTATGTCATTTCCACTGTTATTGGCACTTTTGCTTTCTGTGATAATTTCAGCTAAGAGATGGGGTAAAAAAATCAAATTACAGTATACCTTCCTCCCACATCCAGTAGAGGTTAGTACACTTTGATTTCACCTGTCTCCAACAGAAGGGTTATAACCTCTAGCTACTGTCTTTATAAAGTGTCTTGCCCATAACATGCACTTAACAGCTAATAATTAAAGACAATGATGAAGTGAATTGATCAGACGCATTTTATTAAAGAAAAAGCACTTGATTTTGAAAACTGGCCTCTACTATGCTATAACTCTCAGTCACAGAATTCCGGAAGTAGAATGAATCTGCTGTTGGTCCTCTAACCTAATATTAAAACCAGAAAAACTGAGACCCACTCAATAAAGAAAAATAATTTGCTCAAAATGATTCAGGGAGAACCCAAGCTTCTTGACTCCGTACTGAATCTTTTTCCACTCAAAAGCAGTGCAGCAACAGGATGGTACAGTAATAAAAGAGCCTGGGCCACCCATCCAAATTCTGCCTCTCCTATTGGTTCCCCATATGGTGAAACACTTAACCTCTGTTGTTGTTCAGTTATTCAGTCCAACTCTATGACCTCATGAGCCATAGCATGCCTGGTCTTCTATCTTCCACTATCTCTCAGGAACTCTCTAACCATCTCATCCTCTGCTGTTCCCTCCTCCTTTTGCCTTCCATCTTTCCCAACAGCAGGGTCTTTTCCAAGTCTTCTTATCACTTGGCCAAAATATTTTAGCATCAACTTCACTCTTTGACTTTGACTTTCCAGTGAATAATCTGAATTAATTTCTTTAAGTATTGACTAATTTCATCTCCTCGCTCTCCAAGGCACTCTCCAAATTCTTCTCCAGCATCACAAATCATACTTAGGATTAGTGTTCTATGGCCTCTTTTTTCACCCCACCCTCTCATCTTTACTACTTTCTTCTCCCACTTGTCTAAAATAATATGAGGACAAAGTACCAGACTTGGATTTATGAAAGACCTGAGTCTGAATCTTGCTTCAGGAACTTAGTAGTTGTATGACCCTGGGCAAGTCATTTAATTTCTCTCAGTTTCCTTATTTGTAAAATGAAATTATTACACCAACTTCATATGGTTATTGCAGGCTTAAATGACATAATATGTAAAGTGCTTTCCAACCATAGAGTACTATAGAAATCCTATCTATTATTATTAATATAGAGATAGGTAGGAAGTAGGGGGAGGGGGCTATAATCAGGAAGGTTTCCTAGCACTTGTAAGTTTAGGATGCTTAGAAAATACATTCTGCTTGACACAGAATAGGAAGAACTCAAGAACCCTGAATAACCTATGTGAGTATTCGTGTGGACCAGCAATAGGAGACAATGATATGATGCTTAGATGACAAATTTGTGGGTAAGTCCAACATATCAGTCCAACTCGAGGTAATTTGATATGATGGAAGCATGCAAGATCTAGTAAATGGCAGTTAGAAAATCTATATTTAGGGGCAGCTGGGTGGCTCTGGGGGTTGAGAACCAGGCCCAGAGATGAGAGGTCCTGAGTTCAAATCTGACCTCAGACACTTCCTAGCTGTGTGGCCATGGGCAAGTCACTTGACCCCTATTGTCTACCCTTACCACTCTTCTGCCTTGGAACCAATATACAGTATTGAGTCTAAGAGGGAAGGGAATGGTTGAAAAAAGAAAAAGGAAATCTATATTTGAGTCCAAGATCTACCTGCATGGCTTTGGATGAGTTCCTGAGTCTCCCTGAGTTTTAATTTCCTCATTTTTAAAATGGAGACAATAAGTCATTCCTTCTTTTGTTTATCGCACAAGACCAAGAGAAGGTACACTAAAGTGTTTCTTTTTTAAACTATAAAGAACCATGTAACTATCAGCAATCATCATGTTTGCTGAATGTCTCTCATTTTCTGAGGAGCCACTAAAGAAATCACTTGTTGGTACTTCTGTCAAGGAGAGGATCCTGAGGCCAGGATTTTATACATCTGTTATGGTCAGAAGTTGGGAAGGATGGTTTTCTTGCAGAATTAGAAGGCCAATGTATACAACCAAGCCTGTGCCAGTAAATCAGTGGCTCCCTAAGGGGGTAAATGTACTCATGACACACTTTTAAGTTTAATCTGCATTTTCTCTGTCACTTTCTTAAGTCTAGACAATAAACACACACACACACACACACACACACACACACACACACACACACACACACACACGCGCCCTGGTTTATAGAGTTTACTGATTCCCAAGGTCTAAATACTCACACTGAAAATTTAACAATCAGCTCTCAAGCTGGTTTGATCTGGTTCCCGTACAGCTCTGCATTTAACACATAACCAATTTAAAAATAGGTCCTATATTTGATTATAACTTTATTCTTCTAGCACAGCGCAAATGGTTTTTCTTCTCCCAAAGGACTTTAGCTATCTCTGTTAAAGGAAGTTAGAGGATAATAAGGATTAATTGCCTTCTTCTGGGAGTTCATAAGGATTTTTCCGAGATTACTGAAGCCTCATCTGGGCCAATGAGCTCAGGACATCAATCACAGCCCCAGGTGAAATTCAAAGTAATATTTGTTTTAGCTACATCATAAACTTGCTGTGAGCCTACAGAAAGATCATGTTTGTAAAAGTGATTTGAAAAATATTAATGTTCCATCAAATTAATGTATTTTTTTTGAAGTGGTGATCCTTCCTCTTTGTGGTGATTTTTTAAAATGTGGTCATATTGCTCTAGCCATAGTTTGACAGCTGTTTGCCTGAAAGGGATCTGGGGATGTTGGGCTGAAAGTTCAATATTGCTCTGAACAGCATGATATAATAGTCAGAAAGCTTAATATGATCTGCACCACATTAAGAAAGGCATAGCATCCCAGGAAGAAGGAGGGTAATATTCTATAAGAATATTGTGTCCAATTCTGGCCACCATAATTTAGGGAAGGCTACACAGTGCCTAGAGGAAAGCCAACCAGGATGCTGAAGAGCCTTGAATTTATTCTATTTGAGGAGTGGCTGAAGGAACAGGGGACAAAGAAGAGAAGATTCAGGAAGCACATAAGTGTCTTCAAATAAATGAAGGACTTACATGTAGGGCAGAATTAGACTTGTTCCCTCAGGCCTTCGATGGCAGAACTAAGAGCAATGAGAGGGATGGAGGAGGTAGAGCGTGTGCTCAAACCAGGCAGCTTTCAGCGGGATAGCAGGGGAACACTCACTGCCAGCTGTCAAAACGTGGAACAGATCGCTTGGAAGGCCCCCTCACTGGAAGTCTGGAAACAGAAGCGTGATGATGATCTGGCAGGTATGTGATACTGAAAATTCCTTTTGGTTGTGGGTTGGACTAATGGCCACTATTGTGCCTTCCAACTCTCAAATTCTATGACTGTGATTCTAATGATGAAAGCTGGAAGAGCTAAGCTACCTACTCATTTCCTCCTTCAGCCTATACTCTGTTCTTCTGTGAATAAGGACAAATGACATGTTCCAGAAAAGGGAATAACTATATGATATTGCCAACCAGAATGACTGGCATTCCTGCTTTGGAACAGAGTGTCAAGGAGTCCAGCTCATTTCTTCTGTTGAAGGAAGAAGGGACCCTTGGCTGGAGTATATCTCTTCTGAGTTCCCCACATCCCATCCAGCACCATGAAGCAGGTACTATTGTCAGTCTAGTATTGGAAGGCCATAGACATGTGATTCTAACCACCACATAGTCCAGATTCCTTTTCCCAGACCTGCTTCACTTGACTCAAAATACGTACTCACCAAATGTTTCAAGAAGGTTGGCTTGCATATCACTGCTGGGTTTATACCCCAAAGAAATAATAGGGAAAAAGACTTGTACAAAAATATTTATAGCCGTGCTCTTTGTGGTGGCAAAAAATTGAAAAATGAGGGTATGCCCTTTAATTGAGAAATGGCTGAACAAATTGTGGTATGTGTTGGTAATGGAATACTATTGTGCTCGAAGGAATAATGAACTGGAGGAATTCCATGTGAACTGAAACGACCTCCAGGAATTGATGCAGAGTGAAAGGAGCAGAGCCAGAAGAACATTGTACACAGAGACTGATATACTATGGTAAAATCGAATGTAATGGGCTTCTGTACTAGCAGCAATGCAATGACCCAGGACAATTCTGAGGGACTTATGAGAAAGGAAACTAGCCACATCCAGTGAAAGAACTGTGGGAGTAGAAATAGAAGAAAAACAACTGCTTGAACACATGGATTGATGGGGATATGATTGGGGATGTAGACTCTAAATCAGTGATTCCCAAAGTGGGTGATACCACCCCCTGGTGGGTGCTGCAGCGATCCAGGAGTGTGGTGATGGCCACAGGTGCATTTATCTTTCCTAGTAATTGCTATTAAAATTTTAAAAGAATTAATTTCCAGGGGCTAAGTAATATTTTTTTCTGGAAAGGGGCGGTAGGCCAAAAAAAGTTTGGGAACCACTGCTCTAAATGATCACCCTAGTGCAATTATCAATAATATGGAAATAGGTCTTGATCAATGGCACATGTAAAACCCAGTGGAATTACATGTTGTCTATGGGGGGGAATCAGAGGGAAGGGAAAGAACATGAATCATGTAACCATGGAAAAATATTCTAAATTAATTAAATGAAATTTTTCAGCTACCAAAAGAAAAAAAAAAAAGAAGGTTGGCTTGCACCACTCATAGTGTTTTAGCTAAGTGGCACACAGTTTATATAGTGTTGGGTCTAGAGATAGGAAAACCTGGGTTCAAATACGGCTTCAGATATTTTGCTATGTAATCTTGGTTTTACATGATCTGTTTGCCTCAGATTCCTCATCTGAAAAATGGGGATCATGATAGCATGTATCTCATAGGGTTGTTCTGAGGATTAAATGAGATAATTTTAACGCACTCAGCACATTGCCTGGAAGGTAGTAAGACCATCAGAAATTATTATAGGAAGAAGGACTCTACTCATTCAGTCTGGCCCCAAAGGACAGAACTAAAAGCAATGGATGGAAGTTCAAAGAGGCATATTTCAGCTCCAAAGAAGGAAAGGGATTTCTTTTCAGGCAACAGTTAGGCTTAACTTCCTGAGTGCCTTCCAACTCTGAAATTCTGTGATTCCATAAATATGCTCTTTCTAAAGGTATCACGGAACCAGCCAATAGAGAAGATGTGAACTACAGAGTTGAAACAAAGATCAACTGTCAAGCAAATACAGGAAGGAATATATCAACTCCAGACAGCTAAGATATCCACATTTTCTAGGACTAGATAAATTTCCCACATTTCACAGAATCATAGACTCTCATCATTGGAAGGAACAATCGCAATCTTTGAATTATTCACCTCTTAAAGCAAAAAAGTGATGAAATTACAGGGCAAAGATTTCTAGACTGGGAATGAGAAGAACTGGATTCCAGGACTGTCTCCACCATTAACTAATTGCATGACCTTTAGTCAGCCACTTCCCCCTTTGGCACTCAGAATCTACCTTTATAAAATAAAGGGATTATAATAGTGATCTCTCAGTTCTCTTTTAGTGCAAAAGTTCCATAATTCTTGAATTCTAAGATCATCATTTTCCATCTTCTCTGGAAAGATGGGGCACATGTAGACTTTAGTGGGTTTCTAAGATCATTGGGGTGGGCACAATGAACAAAATTTAACAAAAGTGGTGTCAGCTATATTTAAAAGCAAAAACCCACCAGTCTAAACCAGTTTTCAGAGAAAGAAGATACCCTAGGGGGGCAGCTAGGTAGCTCAGTGGATTGAGAGCCAGGTCTAGAGACTTTAGATCTGGCTTCAGACACTTCCCAGCTGTGTGACCCTGGGCAAGTCACTTGACCCCTATTGCCTACCCTTGCCCCTCTTCTGCCTTGGAGCCCATGCACAGTATTGACTCCAAGATGGAAGGTAAGAGTTTAAAAAAAAAAAAGAAAGAAGATACCCTATTCCTATTGGATTTGCATAAGATCTTGGACACAGATGGCTTTGATAAGGCTGAATGCTAAAGGAAAGGAAGTCTTCCTCCTGGGCAGTGGCTTGGCATAGTGGTTCCTTGGAGCCAAGGTTACCTGGGAATCAAATACCAAACCTAAGGATTAGGGACAAAAGAATAATAATTACAACCCACGTTTAATTGGCACTTTTAGGTTTACTAGGTTCTTTTCTCACCACAACTCCATAAAGTAAATATTACAAATATGATACTCTCTCTGAACTGAAACTACCATTCAAGAGAGCAGTTTGGAACCATGCCCAAAGGGCCATAAAACTTTACATACTCTTTGATCTAGCAATATCACTACTGTCTGTATCCCAAGTGATCGAAGATAGGGGGAAAGGATCTACTCATATAAAAATATTCTAGCAACTTTTTGTGGTGGCAAAAAAATGGAAACTGAAGGGATTTCCATCAATTAGGGAATGGCAGAACAAGTTGTCATTTATGATTGTAATGGAATGCTATTGTGCCATAAGAAATTATAAACAGAATGATATTTTTTTAAAAAAGACCTGGAAAGACTTATATGAAATGATATGAAGTGAAGTGAGCAGAACCAGAGATAATGTTATACACAGTAACAGCAATAACGTATGATGACCAACTGTGAATGACTTGAACTATTATCAGCTGTGCAGGGATCCAAGACAACTCCAAGGGATTCATAACAGAAAAGGGTATCTACTACCACGGAGGAAAGGAAGGAGAGAATAAGGATTACAAAATGTGAAGAAAACAGTTATTGAAGTTTCTATCTACATATAATTGGGAAAAAATATAAGAAAAAAATAAGCACTTACTTTATTCTAAAAAAAAGTTCAATAGCCTCCTTTTTACAAATGTGAAAACGAGAAATAAAGAAGTTAAAAATTTTTTCCAGGGTCACAAAGCTGTAAAGTAGTAGATATGGGACTCAAGTCTGAGTCTTCTGAGATTGAATATCCTGCATATACCAAATACCAAATTGAATATCCTGCATATACCATAAATGTTTGTCGTGTTGAGGTAAATTATGATTCTAAGACCAGGGCTCTTCCCACTACTCTTAATAGAACAGGATCAGAGTTCACTTAGGAAGAAGAAATGCAAGGGTTGAAGGAACTGAAGACCTACTATTGAACATTCCTTGAGAGATAAAAGGATATCCAAGTGAAGCAAGAAACTGCTCTGAGTCCTCTGGGAAGAATCTTGAAATTCCTGAAATAAAGGAGGGCTATATTTGGGGAGCTAGGTGACACAGTAGATAGAGCACTGGGCCTAGAAGTCTGGAAGACCTGAGTTAAATCCAGCCCAGACACTAGCTATGTGACCCTGGACAAGTCACTTAACCTTGTTGGCCTCAGTTTCCTCATCTGTAAAATGAATCAAGTAAGGAATTGACAAACCACTCCAGTATCTTTGCCAAGAAAAACCCCAAAGAGATCAAGAAGAGTTGAGCTTGATTGAACAGCAATTATAACAAAATAGAAGTTGGCCAGTAGGACCTCCCTACTTCTCTAACTGACTCTTAGTAAGTCCTCAAATGTGTGCGTGCAGAAGATAGCATCCAGTTTAGTTCAATAGACATTCATTCATTTGTAATCGGTATTGTACTCAGCTCTATAATTACGTTCAGTGCAGGAACCCATATTCATTTCATGTCTCCATCAGGTACATTCTCTACTAACAGAGCAAGCAGGACCCATGAGTCACACGGTGAGGTAAATAAGAAGTTAGAGAATCATTTTCGGTGCTTAGTCATAAAAGGATTCTCTTTCCCAGACCTAAACAATTCCAAGTGCTGATGGGAGAAGGGAACAAATCCCTGAAAAGCTCATTCTCCAAGGTGAGGAAGGGTTGCTTCCATGCTGTCTGTCTTGTCTCACAGCTGGGAAAATCTCTTCTGTCTGAATTCTCACAACTGTCTCCCAGCAACCAACTGGGCTTAGCAGCTGGAGTCTGCTCCACCTCCCACTATTCCTTGCTTACTTTCCAAGCTCCCTTGCAGCTGTGACTGTTCCACCTCTGCCCCTACTTCTCCACCTCTGCTGCCATCATCTGCTGAGGATCTGCCCTCTGCTATTGCCCACCAAGGCCACAATCCTCTGCTTCTCTGTCACATGCTGCTTCTATCCCAGCAGCTGTCATCTATTAAAATTTCATCCTCCAGTGCTCTCTACCTCCAAAGCTGATGGCTGATGTTTCAATACTATGAACTTGGGCAAGTCACTGAACATCTTGGTGGCTGTTTTCTCTTCTTTATGTTGCATCTGAGGGCAGTGAGATGATGCAATAGCTAGAAAGCCAGACCAGGCATCTTTTGAACTTCCTGAGTTCAAATCTGGTTTCAGACACTTAGTAGCTGTATAACCCTTGGGCAAGTCACTTAACCCTGTTTGCCTCAATTTCCTCATCTATAAAATGAACTGGAGAAAGAAATGTCAAACCACTCCACCATCTTTGCTAAGAAAACCCCAAATGGGGTCACAAAGAGTCAGGCACAACTGAAAAATGACTGGTCAGCAATAACATGTTGCATCTGGGGCCCCAAATGTGGGAGGGATTCTTGCCCTCTGATCTCCCACCTTCACAAGCTAAAGTTCCCCTCTTTGTTTTTATTCTCTGCTCTTTTCTACACACTGCCATTGCTCTATGGGTCTTCCCCCCCCCCATTTGGAAGTTCTGCCCCATTCCCACTGCACCTTCTTTGCTTCCTCATGTAATCAATCACTCCTTTTAGAATGAAACTCTCTCCTCCCAGTCCCCACCTAACCCCTGCCTCAATCTTGGACCACATAGCTTGGAAAAGTCATTTATTCTTTGGTTTTATTGGATAAACAGTCCCAGAGCTTCCCATGAGGACTGACACTTAGACAGTTGTGACACTTCCTGAAATGTTTTCCTGTCCACATTTGATTTTCTTCTCCACCACCATCCCACCACACTTCAAAGTTTACTTGCTAGATCAGTGGTTCCCAAACTATTTTGGCCTACCACCCCCTTTCCAGAAAAAATATTACTTAGCCCCCTGGAAATTAATTTTTTTAAATTTTCATAGCAATTAATAGGAAAGATAAATGCACCTGTGGCCATCACTGCCTCTTTAGATTGCTGCAGCACCCACCAGGGGGCAGTAGCGCCCACTTTGGGAATCACTGTGCTAGATGATTATCACATCTAGTTGAGTCTCCCTGGCCTAAGGGGATAAACATCCCCAAATCTTTCCATCTTTAAAATCAGACATCCATCATGCCTCTTGGCAAATAGTTCTGGGTCATGAAAATTATCTAGGTCCTCTGATAAACCTCCTGAAAGCATTGGGAATATTAAAATGGGAGGTAGGGTAGGGGGAGGGAATAGCTAAGTGGTTCTATGGATTGAGAGCCAGGCCCAAAGACAGAAGGTCTTAGTTTCAAATCTGGCCTCAGATACTTCCTAGCTGTGTGATCCTGGGTAAGTCACTTACCCCCATTGCCTAGCCCTCACTATTCTTCAGCCTTTAGAACCAATAATATCAATTCTAAGACAGAAAGTAAAGGGTTTTAATTTTTCTTTTAGAAAGAGTAATGTAGGGGGCATCTGGGTGGCTCAGTAGATTGAGAGCCAGACTCAAAGATGGGATGTCCTGGGTTCAAATCTTTGATTCAGACACTTTCTAGCTGTGTGACCCTGGGCAAATCACTTGATCCCCTTGGCTAGTCCTTACCATTCTTCTGCCTTAGAACCAATATACAGTATTGATTCTAAAACAGAAGATAAGGATTTTTAATAAATAAATTTTTAAAGAGAGTAATGTAGGTATGCTTTTCTAAAGCTAAAATGGATAGAGAGCTAGGTTCACACCCCCTTTCTGAAACTATTGGCTATTAAATCCAAATAAGTCATTTAACCTTTCAGCTTATGAAGCAATACACTAAGTGATCAAATACTTGTTAGACTGCATTGGTTGAGAGTGTTTCACACAGAGAGTTATTGACACCAATGAATCAGAGGTCCAGGTTAAACATATATACACACCCCCTCAGAAAATTGTTCCATATAGGCTAGGTTAGTGAATTTCCTCACTGAAAAAGGAATATATGTCATTTTCTAGAGGAGAACCAAGCTGCTTCCTTCTAGCTTTTCATACAAAATGTTTCAAAAGTCTTTGTATAGTTTTAAGTTATTAAAACTGAGGCATCTTGTATATGATCCTATGAGAATAGCACATAGAGTTTGGCCAAAAGGAGGTGGGCCATGAGCACCACCTTCTGGAAGAGAACTAAACTGTGAAGAGTAACAAAACAGAGCTGAGGGTCAGAAAGTAGAAACTTCAGAAGATAGAAGGGACCATGAAAGACCCACCACCACCTTCTGAGAATGGAAGAGAGATCTAACAGAGCAAAGGGGGAGGAGCACTGAAGAGCAACTATCTATAGCATCTTCTGGGAGAGAACAGTTGCAAGAAGTGTCTAGACAGAGGAGCAAGGAGGGTAAACAAATAATAATCACTGCCAACTAGAGCTCAGCCCAAGGAAGTTAATATACTATATCTTTGTTTGATGGTTGCTTACCAGAGTTATTATTAACTGTGGATTCAGATGTGAATCTTGTCTGTATCTACTAACTTTTCAATGAAACTGTTCAGCTCCTGAGCTTTGTAAACCTGTGTGCTTGTAAGGGGGAAGTGGTGGCATCAATTAAAGTAATATTAGATATAAAATTCCCAGATCATCTAGTTTAGCGAAGCAATCCTGAGAAGTGAGATGTTTTTAGAGTATATCTGACATAAGGATATGCAAAGATTCAAAAATGGTCTCATGGATCTCATGGAATTTATAGTCTAGTAGAGAGATCAATATATATACACAGACACCTTAAGATACAAAACAGTTGAAATAAGAGAGAAGACACCCTTGGATATAACCAAAGAACAGAGGCAAGTTGACTGACAAGAATTTGAAAGTTCCTCAAATATTTTCCTACTCCCTTCTCAAATAATAGCATCTATCTCGCAGGGTTGTTGTGAAGATCAAATTAAATAATATTAAAAATAAATATTTATAATATTACTTATACATTATGTGGTAAGTGCTACATAAATGATTACTATTTTTATCAATGCTACATGAAAATATTGAATAAAGCAGGGAGACAGCACTGAAAAGTCCTATTTTTCTTTATTTTTTTCTCTTGCTCAATAGCTTTCAAGATCCACAGACCTGTGGTAAAAAAAAAAAAGGTAGGGGAAGACAAGATGGGCATTATTTGTAAGCTCTACGCTATTGCTTTTTTTTTTTTTAATAGCAATGGTTCTTTATGAAACTGCATCAGAAAACTTTGAAGATAACCCATCCTGGTCAACCTAATGACCTTAGTGTAGCAAGGGAGATGGGAAGTTATCCCAGAGACCTTGGAGTTTATTCCTAGAAGCTGAATCATCCAGTGATGAGCAGTGAGGGAATCTCACAGTAGAGGAGAAAACACTTTGAATAAAGTATAGTTGTCCTTGTGGTGCTCTTGGGAGCTCTGTGTTCTACAGAATAGGTATCAATTGGCCCCAGATGTCATGGATCCCTCAGAATCCCAGATTCTCTCTAAGCATAAAGTTAGTTAGCTAAGTAGTATCCAGGCACAACCACAGGATTCACAATATCATTGGATTTAAAGATGAAAAGAGACCTCAGAGATCCTTTAGTCCAAGGGTTCTTGATCAATTTTTAGTCATGGATACCTTTGGTGAAGGCTATGGATTACTCAGATAGAATAAATAAAATAAAATGTGAAGGATTACAAGTGAAACCAATTATACTGAAATGCAAGTTCACAGACCTCAGGTCAAGAACCTCTGCTTTATTCCTTTTCATAGATGAAGAAACTGAGTCTTGGAGAAGAGAAGGATTAAGTTCAAGGTTAAATAGGTAATAAGTAGGTGAGTGAAGATTAGAGTCCATGTCCTCTGATTCCCAATATAATGATCTTGGAGTGCTGACCCAGTGGGCTCAGAGTAATTCTCTTATTTGGAACAGGACCTTTCTTCCCTCTCCTTGTTCCCCACATATAAGATTTGTGTTCGAGGAATGAGAAGGACTGGAACACAGGTGAAGAGATTACTTCAAAGTTATCATGTGCAGTTAGAGAGAGAGAAAGAGGAGGGGAAGCAATTAGTATATAACAGGACATTGCAGAAATAATTAACATCTTTTTCAGGTTGAAAGGGGATCGCTACAAAATTATTTGATTTGTGCCAGTGACCAAATGTTGATCAAAATAAAGATGGTTCCTTTAGGAAAGGATGTATAGTGATTGGGTATGCCTGTCAATTCCCTGATTTCTTTGTTTCCCTCTCTCTCTGTCTCTGGATGATAATGATAGATAGAAACAAAGAATCTATTAAGACTGACTATCCTCTCTCTCTCTCTCTCTCTCTCTCTCTCTCTCTCTCTCTCTCTCTCTCTCTCTCACACACACACACACACACCCTTCCATATTACCCCTTTTTGTTCCTCAAATCAGAGAAGCGAGGCCACAAATCATAAGAAATGAGGAAGTAAAATTGAGCTGTGAATTCTCCCTTTCAGCAAGGTATTACATGCAAGTCATGCCAGGCATTCTTCATTTTGCAAGCTAATGAAGAAGAGGTGCACAAGTACTTCTTGGGCATTTGTATATGTGCTGGCAAAATGTCTTTGTTGGCAAAGTCAAACAATTTCAAGAAGAGATAGGCATGATAAGTGACCACAAATGAGGCATGGATATTGCACCAAAAACTGCCATTTGTTGTGAGAGGGATAGGGCCATACCACACCCCAGGGTAGAGTTTCCCACCACTCTAAAAGCCAAATTTCAAAATTTATTTTTGTTTTTAAACCTTTACTTTCTGTCTTAATGACAACTCTAAGACAAAAGGGCAAGGGCTAAGCAAATGGGGTTAAGTGACTTGCCCAGGGTCACATGGCTAGGAAGTATCTGAGGGCAGAAATTAACCCAGATCCACCTGACTTCAGTCCTGGTGCTCTATCCATCGTGCTGCCCCCAGCTCTAATTTCTTGCTCAGTGACCCCATAGCTGTCAGATCCAAAGGGCTCATGGTTATTGTGCTCATCTCTTTGAAACTGCCTTCCCACCAAGGAAGACTGCCCCCATCAAGTCTCTTAGCCTGGGAACTCATGTCAGGTGGGTTAGCTGAGTATCATCCCAAAAGGCAGCATATCCACTATCAACACCCACCAATCTTTAAATTCAGCTCCAGCCTTACCCTTCTTGCTGACAGATGTGCTAAACCCAGAGTTGACCCCTGAACATTGCTCCTTTATCTTTCTTCCCAAAAGATAAGGTGGTGTGGAGCAGTGGTCCTCTCTCCTGAGGAGGGAGAGAGGGAGCTTATTGACAGGTTTTTTTGGTTCTCAGTGAAGTCTACCTTTCTCCCAAAGACACTGCTTTTCTTGACACTTTCTCTAAGACTTATAGCCATTTCTTTCCAGAAGTAGAACTAGGGCAAGGCAAGTATGGCTTTGAACTAGATGCTAATATTTAAAGGAATACAACTTTCTCTTCAAATTGGCAGTTACTGATAATTTAGCTATTTATATCAAGTGTATAACTAGTCAGGCCACCAAGGACATTGTAAATTCTGATTTCCTAAATCATGTATTAAATTCAGACAAGATTTCCTCCTACTTGACTCCCATAGGCTTCTGTTTTCAAAACATAAGTTGATGTTCTCCACTCTTCTGTCTAAAAGCACATTTCAAAAGACCTACCTAGTTTCACACAAATCACACTGCAAAACATTTTGTAGGCAAAAACTTCAGCAAATTAAAATGCAATGGTGATTCAGATCTACATTGTAGGTTGCTGCTTTAAATAGTTTGCTCAGAAGTTTATAACCCTGTTCATCTTATCACTTCCATGTTGGCACACATGCCCGGGCATTCTGGAGGGGGCTGCTCCATACTCCCTCTCCACCACACCTGAGGACATTTTTTGCATTCCCCTCCCCTCTGTCCAGGAGCCCAATGCAAGCATTTCCTCCCTCCACTCTCTCTGGGGTAATGATCAGGAAGAAGCTCACAGGTGGCTTGAAGGTTCAATTTGGGCATGAGATCTCTAAAAGATTCACCAATGCTGACCTAGATCTTTAAAAGTGAACTGCCCTGTGGAGTTAAGTCATTAAAGGTGTGAAAAAACATTATTATAAAGCAACCCCACCTCCTTAGTTTCTAGGAAACTTTGGGAAAGGAATAGGTTTCTGATGAAAATCAATCCTTCCAGGCATTCAATATTCAACATACAAGTGGCTAGAAGGGAAGAGTTCATAAATAACTTCCCAAGACAACTGAGTGCAAAGGGACATTCCCCTCATGAAGAATAGGTGAAGGGGGAGGGAGAGGAAAATATTTGACAAAATTTTTTCCCTCCACCCTAGGATAGGAGAAAATGAAGGCAGATATTGCAAGTGGTATCCAGGTTGGCAGAAAGAGTCATTATTGTTGTGGTGGCCAGATCCAGAGTGGGGTGGTGGCAGCAATTGTTGCAGATGGAGGACTGGTGGTGCATGCAGTTAGGAAAATAGTTTCCTCAATTTATGCTCCCAGTCATCAACTCTTTCCTCTTCCCTGCACTGTAAGCTCTTTTAACTCACCTCCCATTAATTGGAGTCAGGTGGATCTGTGTTCAACTTTAACCTTAGATACTTCCTAAGCTGTGCGTGTGACTCTGAGCAAGTCATTTAACCCCAATTGCCTAGCCCTAGCCTCTCTTCTGCCTTGGAACTGATACTTAGTATAGTTAGTAACAGTTTTTTAAAAAAAGATAGCTCAAACACCTTTAATCATAAAAAACTGTCCTTAAATCTTCCTTTGTGTATGCACTTTCCAACAAATTAAATATACTTAAAAACAAACAAAAAATTAGATCTGTGACTTCATCAGTGTTGGAAACTTGCAGTGAGGAGACTCTTTACAGATAAATTCCAGCACTGCAGTTTATATTATAAAGACTTCTCTGGGGCAGTGAAAAGTTAAGTGGCTTGTCTAGTGTCATATAGTCAGCATGTGTTAAAGGCAGGAATTGAAACCGGGTCTTCCTGCCCCCAAGCAGGCTCTCTCCACTGTGTTATGCTTCCTCTCAAATAACAAATGGGCATTTATTATTGTCAAAAAAGAACTTTCCACAGATAGAATAAAATACCTGAGAGTAAACCTGCCAAAACAAACCTAGAGAGCTATAAAACTCTGTACATCCTGACATCTAGCAATACCAGTGCTGGATCTATTTCCCAATAAGATCAGGGTAAAAGGAAAAGAAGCTATATGATCCAAAATACTCACAGCAGCTCTCTTTGGCAAAGAACTGGAAATCAATCGAGGGGATGTCCATAAATTGGGGGATGGCTAAACAAATTGTGGTAATAAATAGAATACTACTGCATCATAAGAAATGATGAACGAGCTAATTTTTTAAGAACTTGGAAAGAACTACGTGAGATAACAAAGAATGAAATGAGTAGAATGAAGGGGGCATTACATACAGCTACAGATTTAATATTTGAAAATTATTCATGAATGTTTACCTCCAGAGAACGAAGTGAGAAATGGAAACATGAAAGACGTCATCTATGTATTTTGCTGGATAATACCTTCTATAGTGTAGGGAGGTTAGGAAGGGGCTGAATAAAATAAATTAATTGATCTTCAAAATTTAAAAATAGGGAACAGCTAGGTGGCTCAGTGGACTGGGAGCCAGGCTCAGACATGGGATGTCCTGAGTTCAAATCTGGCCTCAGGAACTTCCTAGCCGTATGGTCATGGGCAAGTCACTTAACCCCCTTTGTCTAATGCAGTGGTTCCCAAACTATTTTGGCCTACTGCCCCCTTTCCAGAAAAAATATTACTTAGTCCCCTGGAAATTAATTTTTAAAAAAATTTTAATAGCAATTAATAGGAAAGATAAATGCACCTGTGGCCATCACCGCTGTCCTGGATCGCTGCAGCACCCACCAGGGGGCAGTGGCACCCACTTTGGGAATCACTGGTCTAATGCTTATCATTCTTCTTTCTGGAACCAATACCTGGTATTGATTCTAAAACAGAAGGTAAGGGTTATTAAAAACAATAAAAATATTTAAAGATTAAAATGTTGTTAATTTAAACTAAAACTAAAAAGAACTTTCACTCCATTATATATCATTGCCATTTATGTGCATTGTCTTTATCTCCCTTACCAGATTGTAAGATTTATGAGAGCAGGGACTGTAGAGGTCCAGCTCATACATATAATTCCCGCGTGGGTTTGAGTCACCTGTGGAGGGAGGCTGGAAAGCAATGGGTTAAGCTTACAGGCTAGAGAAAATAAGCCCTAGAAGGATCAGAGAAACAAGAAACACAGAGACAAGACATTGGCATGGTGTCATCAGGTCAGCTTGTCAGCTTCTCCTCAGATGATCAGAGAGCGAGCATGAGTGAGCCGAACTGATTTTATTAAGGAAAGTAGCAATGGGGGTTGCAGGATGTCAATCAAACAGATGGTATGACAGAAATATTAGCGTAATATTGGCAATCAATTACAAGATAAAGAAACAGATACCAAGACAATAGTATATCCAGTGCCCAGACAAGAAGCTCATTTGGAAGTCCTTCTTCCTCCAGAACACTGGCACCATCTCATTCAGATGTTGAGTGTATGTCTTTGACAATACAAAGAAGCTACTGAAATTGCTTGCCTGCCTTCCAGACTGCAGATCACCGTGAAGGCTTGATTTCAAAGTTCCATAAAATTTAAGACCCTAACCAATTTAAGGATTCAAAAATCAATCATGTGAAATATTAGAAATATATCCATAAGTCTGGACCATGAGCACTTTGTTCATTAGAGTCATTTTTTGAATACATCTTTAATACCTTCATGATTCATTATAACTGAAACCCTACAGGGACTATATCATATTTATTTTTCTATCTCATAGCAATCAACCAACAAGCATTTGTTAAATCTTGAATAAATGCCAGGCTCTGTGATGAGCTCTAGTTATCAAAAAAAAAAAAAAAAAAAAGTGGGGAGGTGAGGAATAGTCCCTGTCTTTAAGGAGTTTACATTCTACTCAAGGGCACCTAGCTAAGAACACAATAGATGATTGTCAAATTGAATTTGTAAAATAGTCATCATTCTGTCTTGGGAAGATAGTGAAAGTATAGAATCATAGATCTAAAGTCAAAAGGAGCAATCTCTCTTATTTGCAGATGAGCAAACTGAGGCCAAAAGAAGTATACTCAATTTGCCTAAACTTGCATAAATCATAAGTACTGGAGAGAGTATTTGAACCCAGGTTCTCTGGCTTTCTACTGTACTTCCTTTGTATCTTCCAGTCTTCCAAAAATGTCCTATGTATAAAAGAGCCATTCAACACCACAGGCTGGCCTACAACCAACTCCACTGGCCATCATCAACTCTGGGGGAAGGCAGCATTGTTCAGTGTACCAGACCCTACACTTGAGGCTCCTAGAGGGACAAGGAGTCAGGATACTTCATTTGTCTCTGCTTCCACCAGCACCCTCTTGTTTCTGGACAGTCAGCTCTTAGCTGTGAGGGAAGAGTTTTACTGTCAAGCACTTAGCCAACATCAATGCCTAATAACAAATACATAGTTGTTCTCTTTGAAATATTGGACTCTCTGATGGAAAAGATCTTTCCGACTGCAAATGCTAAAAGCGATAGCTTAATGGATCCTGGCCAAGAACACTTAGGTCACTTTGTTCCCATTTATTGGTACTAAAGGGGGGCATGTAACTTCTCACCATCTCTCAGCTCTTACCTGCAGGATAATTGGGTTGCATCTCTTCCAGGGAATGTTAAAGGAGATTCTAGGAAAAAGAGCTTCATAAACACAAAGTCCAAGATCTATGTTGTTTATTTTTACCCAGTTTTCTATGTGCAGAATACAGAAGTCATTCAAGACTCCTCTCCCTCTCTACATCCCCTACCCCCCAAAAATCCACCTAGAGATTTTTCTTGCAAAAACAAACAACACTTCTCCCTTTGGTTGTCCTTGATGTCTGAAGTTTTACCACCCCACTAGACTCAGAATCTTTCATCTGAAGTTACATTAAAAATCATTTGGTTTAACTCCCTTCAGTGAGTAAATTGAAGTCCAGAGAGGTGATGTGATTATCAGGACAGTGGAAGGAATTATTGGCTCTCTAGATAAAGGACATGGGTTCCATTGTTGTCTCTGATGTTTGATACCTGTGTGATGTTGATCAAGTCAGTCCACCACCCTGGGCAATAGCTTCTCCATCTGTCAAACTATCAGATGGTCTTGAGGGGTCTAGTTGGAAATTGGCAACTCTTTGATAAAGGCCACACAAGGAGTTAGAGATAGTCTCCAGATCCAGGTATCCTGGTTCCCAGTCCTAGATTCTTTCCAACAAAACTTGTGTTGATAATTGCCCTTTATTCTTTTAAAATCCAAATACTCCTAGGAAGGATAACATATTAGATATATGTTAGTATGAATCTTTTTTTCCTATTGATATTATAGGAGAAAGGGCAGATGGGATTGGATGGGTATAAGTGTTGGAAGATAGAGGGAAAGAATACAGAAGGAGAAATAGAGATTCTAAAACAAATGGCAACTTTACCTAGGGTTGGCTCTGTTTCAATCAATTAACATCTAACAAAGTAGTAAGCATCTACTTTGGAGAAAGCACTATGCTAGGTACTGGGGTTGTTCAATTGCATCCTACTCTTCATGATTCCATTTTGGGTTTTCTTGGTAGAGAATCTGGAATGATTTGCCATTTTCCAGATGAGAAAACTGAGATGAACAGTGTTAAGTGACTTCCCTAAAGTCATGGGGTAGTGTCTGAGGCCAGATTTCCTGATTCTAAGCCAGTGCTCTATCCACTGTACCATCTCACTGTTCCAGGCCCCCTAGAAATATAGATGCAAAGAATGAAACTATCCCTGCATACAATAAGCTTATATTCTAATAGGGTGGCAATAAGTACATATAAAAACATATAGAGTATAAGTACAAAGTATATGAATGTAAATATATACAAAGTAGATAAACACAAGATAGTTTGAAAGGGAGGTCACTAGCAGTTGAGGGGAATCAGAAAAGGCTTCATGAAGAAGATAGTGCTTGAACTGACTACTTTGTGCAATTCTGCCTCACTTAAGTCCAATTCACACACAACTCAAGAAATCATCCTGCAATGTCACTGGTCCTCTTTAAAGAAAGATGGATAGCTGGTACAGTGAATAAAGTGTTAGCCTTGGAGTCAGGAAGACCTGAATTCAAATCTCACCTCTGATATGTGATCATAGACAAGTCCCTTAAACTCTCTGTGCCTCAGTTTCCATAAAAGGAGTCTAATAATATCTCCTCTGATACATACTGGCTATGTGATTCTGGGCAAGTCACTTAAAAGACTTCTCTCTAAGACTAGAAATTACCAAGAAGGTACCAACTTGCATTAGTAGATAGTTTTCTCACCTGGGAATTCCCAATACCACTTAAGAGTCTAAACCCTATTCTTATACTTACTTTACTGAGGATCGAATGGGATGATGTCTATCAAGTGATATTATAAATGGCAGTTATGAGTTCATGAATTTTGTGAATGAGGATACAGAATATCCATCTCATCACCATCCTCACCACTTCCAACAAACATTTACAGGGTTCTTTCAGAGGCAGTAGGGGAAATAAGACATTCCTTTGATTCCTATCCCAGAGATTGCTTTTTTAGACAGGAAGATAAAAACATGGACCAATAAAAAGTTTTCATACCCCAATATGTGGCAGTACAATATGAGAAATACTGTAGACTGCATGTGTAGTTAAGGAGTTAACAACAGAGTTAAAAGAAAGGAATAATCACTTGTGCCCATTTGGTTGCAAAAGCCTTAAAAAAAGAGGTGGGATTGGATCTGACCTATAAAAATTGTAATGTGATTTCGTTAGATGGAGAGAAGACATTACTGGCATAAGGGTTGAGAAGAAGTATAAAGGCAGGATTGTATGAGATATCCACAGGACAAAAAGCAGATTAGTCTGGGTAGAAAAGAGGGTACATTTGGCAGAACAATGAAAGATAAGGTTGAAAAGGGAAGTTAGGGCCTGCTTGTGCAGTCATGACTGCCAGACTTAGACTGGACAATAGAGAGCCAACAAATGTTTTTGAAGTCAAGAAGCATTTGCTAAGCACCTTCTATATACCAGTCACTGTGCTAAGTCCTGAGGATACAAACAAATAAAAAAAGCAAAAAATGGTCACGGTTTTTAAGGAACTCATATCCAATAGATTGGAGCTGTGCTTTGGGAAAATTGGTCTGATTGCATGTATATAGGATAGATTGAAGGCAAGCTGGGATTCAGAAACTATTGTAATAGTATAGGAAAGAAGTCATAAAAACCTAGGCTGAGTTCCTATTATACATGTCCCAAGAACCACCAATTGATGAAATCTGATGGGGATTAAGTTGCCACCTGGATAATTCGTAGAAAAGTATTATGGGATATTCTATCTTGTTAAATTAGGGCAGCTAGATGGCATAGTGAATAAAGTCTGGGCTTGGAGTTAGGAAGACTCATTTTCCTGAGTTCAAATCCAGCTTCAGACACTTACTAGCTGTGTGAACCTGGGCAAATTGCTTCACCCTATTTGCCTCTGTTTCCTCAATTATAAACTGAGCTGCAGAAGGAAATGGTAAACGACTCCAATTTTTTTGCAGAGGAAACCCCAAATAGGGTCATGAAGAGTCAGACACAACTGAAACAACTGAACAATGACAACATCATGTTAAATTGGAAATCTATACTTGGTCTCGCTCTGTCCTCTTTCTTATTCTACCTCTCCAAACCAAAATAGGTGGATACCTTTATCATGTGATTTGAGGCATCGAAAGGCATCCTCTACAACTCAAAAGTATATCCCATTACAACCTGTCACACAGTCAAAAAATTTGCATTTTGTGTCTCAAGAAAGTTCCCATTAGGATACCTTAGGGAGTAATTAGCAGCTGTTAATACATGAGCATGATAATAACTCATTTCCATAGACTTTAGGGCTTCCAAAGTACTTTTTCATTATTTAAGTTTTTGAGGTTGGCATGACCTTGGTTATCCTTGTTCTATAAATGAGGAAATGCGCTCAGACAATTCCAATAGCTCACTCATCATCATGCATAGCTAGTAAGTAGCAGAAATGGTGTTCAAACCCAGGTCTTTCCTAATGTCGAAAGCCTGTTTTTCCATCTGATAGCATATCAGCTTAGCATAAGGTGATTTCTCAGATTAGTAAATTGTCAATTATAGGGTATTAGAAGAAGAAGAAGGTAGGAAGAGAAAGACTGAGAGAATAGACTATATTGCCCAGGGAAGACAGACTTAGGTGAGGAGGCAGTGAGTGGGTAGCAGGATGGAGAGGGTTGGTTCCTGGGGCATCAGAAGGAGCGGCTGAGAAATGGTGGGGCAGGAGATCTCTCTTTTTGCCTCTTACCACCAAGGCCACAAATTGACCATCAGTTTGGCTGTTCTATTTTTCTGGCTGCATTGATGCTTACTGATTGGCAGCTAAGCTAGCCAATGAGCAGAAATAGAGGAATGCTAGCTGATATTGAATGTGCCCTCTTTCTCCCCTCTCCTCTGCTAATTAAGCACAAGAAGTAAGTCCAGGGCAGCATCTGATAATGCAAAGTCTGCCCTGGCAATGCCAGACTAATAATGATCAGTAAATATAAAGTGCTTGACTACTGCTTAACATATGCTCTCACCTTGTAAGTACCTGGTGGTGGTGATGATGAAGGAGAAAGAGACTCAAGTAGCTTATATTCTGTGATGCTGTGGCATCTAGGTTTGCTGCTGGTAGCCAATCTATTTCTGGGAAGATCACTGATCTGGATTTGATCCAGGAGATGGAGACTCGGGCTCCAACTTATTAACTGTGTGGTCTTGGGCAAATCCCTGCCTCACCATAAGCCTTAATTTTCTCTTGTAAAAAGTAGAAGGGGCAGCTAGGTGACATGTGGATAGAGCACCAGATTCAGAGTCAGGAGGACCTAGGTTCAAAACTGACTTCAGCTACTTCCCAGCTGTGTGACCCTGGGCAAATCACTTCACCCTATTTGCTAGCCCTTGCCCTTCGGTCTTAGAATTGTTACTAAGACAGGAAGTAAGGGGTTTTATTTTTAAGTAGTAGATTGGACTACATGATTTCTAGGAGCCTTTCCAACTCTAACATTTTATGGTCTAAGGTCTTTTGTAGTTCTGCCCTTCTGTATTCTTAGCTGTCTTCCAGTTTTAATGTTTTCTTTCTAAAGTTCTCTCCCAACCATGCCATTTTATAAAGTCCATTCCAGGACTGACATTTCATGTCTAATATTCTAAGGTCCCTCTCAGCTCTGGCATTTCATGAATAATTCCGCAGAACTCCTATAACAGTTATTGTCTGCACCCCTTAGCACAAAGTACCTTTTTAAACAGGTATTTCTGGGAAAGTCACATGGCTCTGACTAGGCTGTAAATTTCTAGAGTCTTATACTCCATACAACCAAATACCTAGCCCAGTGCTGAGTACTGATCAGCGCCCAACTATCATGTATTATTTACAAAGTTAGCAAAGTTCTTTGTCTCTTTCAACATATAGAGAATGGTAATACTATTTTATTTTATTTTTTAAATAGTATTTATAATATTTATAACAATGAAAATATCTAGAATATAAAATAGTAATAACATTCTCCTAATATTTATGATTATTAGTTATGCCTTAAAAATCTCTCTGGTTTTGTTCATGACTCAAGAGAAAATACATGCAGACATGCCTATGAACATATGCATGTATTCTACATATATGTATACCTGTGTGCCTCTACTATATATGTATATACACATAAGTATGCATGCATGTGTTTGCCTATGGGATTATTTGATTCCAAGTTCTGCAAATGAGTGTTTCATGTTGAAGTTCATGGTGCAGTTCAAGTCCCTTTTGAGAGCACCGAATGAGAAGGTTTTTAGGACCCAGCTCACTTGGTCTTCCTCAGGCTCTTCAGAGTGATTACAGGGTGGGAGGTAGGCTTCTGGGCTTAGTGGTATGTATGAATGAGAGGCAGAGAGAAAATCTGAACTGAAAAGACTTGTGGTAGAATAGCTCTGCCGTCGCCAGGCAACTGACCTGACGCAACCAAAAAAAAAAGTCCCTAAAAAAAAAAAAAAAAAAAAAAAAGAATAGCACCGCGAAATCACAGGAGCATGGGAGAAAAAGGGAGGGAGAAAGAGGGAGAGGCAGCCACTGAGACAGTAACCGAGAGGCAAGGAAGGAAGTAAAGCCACAACCACAAATAACAAGTTGAGTGTATGAAGGGAGGAAAAAGAGAAAATATGCCTCTGGAATATTAAACGGGACGTCTCCATCTGTGTGTGTGTGTGTGTGTGTTTGTGCGCGCGAGCGCGAGCGCGCGCGCGTGTGTGTGCCCCAGGGCACTCTGATGCGTGGATGCTTTCAGAAGACAGAGAAGCAGGTCTGAGACTTCTGCTGCCACAGACATTTGAAGGACTTTGATCCCTCCTCTAGGTGAGTTTCCCCATCTGAGCATTCTCTTCTGACAGGTTCCATTTGGAAGAGTCTGGGAATAGAGGTTTATCAGGCGACTGAACAAAAGCTATGGCAAATATTCTGGTGGGAAACTGATTTGGCTTTGGCAGGAATGGGAGAGGAGAGCCTGAGACCTATTGGACTGTTCGTTGGTTTTGTTGTTGTTTTAGTGTATGACTTGGTTTTCTCAGCTTCTCAAGCATCAGTTATTGCAGCTGAGTTGGAGGGGAGGTAGGGGAAAGGGGAAGAGAAAGAACAATAGCAACCACTATCCCAAAGTATCTCCCACGTCTCTCTCACAGACCTATATGTAATTAGACCAACACAACACACACATACACATGGAGACCTACAAGTCCATAGGAGAGTGGAGCTGGGGGCTGATGGCTTACCCTTTGGTTGACATCATTTAGCATAGGATGGGAATCCCTGAGGACAGAAAGGCTGGATGGTGTGCTGTTTAGAGATGGACAGCTTAAGTATCAGAACTGCACGAATTATTTCCCTAACTCTATTCCCAGATGTCATGGCAGGATACCTAACCCATATGTATCCCAGGCACAGTGAAATGAAAGTTCCCAGTTTCTGTTAGTAATTCCCCCAAACAAGAGCTGATGAGATGAGAGGAAGCTGTTCAGCAGAAATCCCTAAGAGTAAGTTACAAAGACAGTAATCAAAGTTTTCATACTTTCAGATGCTTTAAAGACTAAGACAAAGTGAGAAACTCCTACCCTGCGGAACTCTAAGACTTCTCTTTCCATAAATCATAGGCACTGGTGTCTCCTTACATTTGGCTTTTTTTTTTAAGACAAAAAATTTGTTTTGCTTCTTTTTTGGTTGCATTTGTTCTAAATGGTACTTAGACCTGGGCTTGTGGCTTTGGGTATCTTTTGAGCTGATTAGCAAAAGTGCCTGGAACATAGTAAACCTTTTTGATTGTTAAATGATTGTGCAAGGCAGCTTTGCTCTGGGTTGGAAGTAAACAGATTCCCCCCCGTCCCTTTTTTGACTCCAGACCTCAAGCAGGGTCTCCCACACTAAGTTTCTCCATAAACTCCTAGTGAGTTTCTGGGTAAATATGACACCCCCCTCTCCCAATGATTGCCTTGGAAAGTGCCCTGTCAGCAAGGACTTATTCCAGATTCTGATGTCTGAAGGAAACAGAGATGAGCTGGCTTAGAGGGACAGTTTTCCCTTTGATCTGTTGAAGCCAACCCCTTACCAAACCCTCAGCCATGAGCCAAAAATATGGAGAAGACTGAACAAACTCCTGGGAAATAAAGGCAGATGTGGTCATCTCTAGTCTGAAAGCATCCCACATTGGAGAAGTTAAGGGATTAGGATCCATGGTTTCTGCTGCTGGTTTTGGGTTTTGTTTTTTTGTTTTTAACAAAAAACCTAGACAAATCTGCTTAGAGTTATTCTCAGAGGGAAATCCTGACTGAGTTTCTTGTCACTGGTCCTGTGACTTAATTTTCTCCTCACTCAGCACCCAGAGGCTAACTTCTTTATTTCCATCCTCTCTCCTTGGATCTTTTAGTGATAAGAGTCATCTCTTGGCTGAACCTGGGATCTTTCTTCTTAGGAACTTTAAGTACTTTAGAAAAAAAAATAACATGACTGAATCCAGCTCACTTGAAAGGCAGATTAATTGTCCCCCAGTTTAGTCTTCTGTCCTACACACTCAGCACCAAATACTGCATAAAGCCCACAAATTCCAAATATATTGACATTCTTGCAACTTTCTCATCTCATTCCCCAGTTACAGTTGCCATTTTAACCTACAAGCAATTATGTTGAATGTCCACAGTGAAATTTTTAGCAGCCTGACTTCCTCCTAAAGAGTGCCATCATGATTAAAAAAAAAAAAAAAAAAAAAGTTGTCTATCATGACCTAGTACCAAGGGAGCAGGAGTCCTTGTAGGAATGGTCATATAGTCTAATTGTACTGAGTCAGCTAGCATTTGCTTGACTGACTGTGTAGGTATATCCTAAATTTGTTGCTCTTGTTCAGTCTTTTTTTCTATTATATCTGATTCTTTGTAACCCCAGTTGGGGGTTTTCTTGGCAAGCATATTGCAGAAGTTTGCCATTTCTTTCTCCAACTCATTTTATAGATGAGGAACTGAGACAAATAAAGGCTAAGTAATTTGCCTAGGGTTACACAGATATTAAGTGTCTGAGGCTAGATTTGAACTCAGGTCTTTCTGACCCCAGGCCTACCCCCTCTGTCCACTGTGCCACCAATATATTTCCTACATATTCTTAAAAACAAAAACTTACCTTCCATCTTAAATGAAAAGGTAAAGGTTTCAGGGCAGAAGAGAGGTAAGGGCTCAATAATGGGGGTCACACAGCTAGAAAATGTCTGGGGCCATTTTTGAACTCAGGAGCTCCTGTCTCTAGAACTGGCTGTCAGTCTACTGAGCCACCTAGCTGCCCCCTATTTCCTACATATTCTAATGAAAAACTTACTTTGACTCTACTCACTAATTCTGTTTTCTTTGCTAAGTCACTTTTTTCTCCTACAGCAACAACTACTTTACTGAACCTTGTGAGCTTGTGTGGAAGGGGATGAGGCAGCCGTGTTAGGAACTGGGCTGGGTAGGGACAATTGCAAAAGGAAAGAAGGATGGTTTCAGCTTTGTAGGTGCATCTGGGGTATATAGCAACAATGCCAACTAAACTCCTGACCCTTGCTAGTAGCTAGCCCACCTCTTTTTCAGATCATACCTTTCATCGCTATAGCAAATTTTATTGCAAATTTTGGCATGTAAGTCACTGCTGGTTATATGCCAGAGCTTACTTAGGCCCACATATGTCTCTGCATTGCCCTTTGGATCGTCTTTAATTTTAATTCTTTAAAGATCATAGTCTTGCCTGGCTAAGTTCATTGGGCCTAGTTTTTACAGGGAGCTTTGTTCTGCTGGTGGGTAACAATTTCCATTTCTCCCAACTTTTGACTCAGCTGAAATCTTTGGCTAGGGCACTTCTAAGCTCTTTTGAAACCCTTTATTCCAGGACCAGAAAAGCCTCATTTTCTGTTCTGTTTCCCCAGTCTTAGCTCTGAAACCTGCCATTTCCTGACAAGCAGGACTCCAGTTCCAGGCATCAACCTTTCTTTCCCTTGAATCACTCTCTACTATGACTTAGGATTGTTTTCCCCTGTTTTAAAACTCTTAGTCCCTCGTACAGAGTAGAACCCACCAAGGAAATTGATGTTCCATGGCAAGACTATTATCTCTGTCGACTGAAATACAAATGAAACCACTTGAGTTCCAAAAGGACTTTTTACCTCCTACAAATAATAAAAGTCAGTGTGGGTCTTTGCCCCACATCCTTACTCGATCATGATCCTTCACAATTTTCTAAATGCCATCCATCCTGCCTTCTTTCTCCTTTAGAACTCTTAGCCCAGCTTTTTGTCTATCTAAAGTTCTTGTCCAAGACGTCCATAATGATGGAATGATTAAGTAGGCTGCCCAGCAGCTGCATGTCACAATCTGGACAAATAGGCATTTTCCTGTCCTTGGTTCTTCTTGTATTGTGTCAGGTTGATGTTGTCTTTAGACCAGCCACGAATCTCAATGAGGCAGCTCTCCAATAATCTTCGACTTAATACAAAGAATGAAGTGTCACCCCCAAACAAGAATATTTGGAAGACCTCTCTGTGTGGAGGTTCTTAACCAAAGATCATGAAACTTAATTTTTAAAAATACCATATTTTGATCATTGTTTTTCAATATCATTATGTTTCTTTGAAAGCCTGGGTATTTTACTTTATTCATTTAAGAACACTGTTCTGAGAAATGGTCCGTAGGCATTACCAGATTACCAGAGGAGTTTATCTCACAATCTTTCACACACACACACACACACACACACACACACACACACACACACACACCCCACACACACACACCCCAATTCCTGAAAAGGACATTCCCCTTTGGTTAGGAAGATGCACACCTTTGGCAAACTATTTGCCCCAATTGCCAATCAGGCAGCTGATAAACAACTGTATTTCTGTGGTTGCAAATATCGAGGAATACAAGGAATAGCATATACATAGGCCACACCTTGTTAGGGCAGAGCCCACAAGACTGCATTTTGTTCTGCTGAGCCCATAGCTTTTCAAAAATAAACAAGAAACAATAAACAAAGCAAGCTATTGTATCCTCTACCACCCTCAATCATTTGTGTGAAGATGTGCTCTGCCATAGACAATCATGGGCAGTCACTTGCCTGTTTTTATTTTCTTCAAGGATATTTTCCATACGAGTGTGGATGAGGACAGTTTCATAAAGATTTTAGAGAGATAAGAGAATAGGCCTATAGAAATGTGTTGTCTTCTTGGTTACAGCCACACATACACACAAAAATCTGTCAATGATTCCAACACACACACACACACATTCTTTTCTTCTCTTTGAGATAGCTTAACACAGGATCCCTAAGAAGCAGCTAGGTGGCTGTATGGATAGAAAGCCAGGCCTGGGTTCAAATTTGGCCTCAGATGCTCCCTAGCTATATGGCCCTGGGCAAGTCTCTTAACTCCCATTGACTAGCCCTCACTGTTCTTCTGCCTTGGAACCAATACTTAGTATCAATTCCAAGACAGAAGGTAAGAATTTTTTTAAAATGAATCCCTAAGTGACTCTAATGTGAACTTCTTGTGTTATAAGAATGGTTAAATCCTACCACTCTTCTGATTTCATATGAAACTTGCCATCACATATAAGAAATTTTATGAACTGAAAAGTCTTGAATAAATTTAAATTATGAGAATCATTTTACCTCAGAACTAAAAGGTACTTCAGAGAGATTATCTTGACCCCACCTTCACCTGACCTTCAATCATTTGAAAAGAATCAATCAACCATTAAATGTCTATTAAGCATTTACTATGTACCAGGCACTGTGCTAATCTCTGGAAACACAAATGAAAGAAAGAAAGCTCCTGCCCTTAAGAAGCTCACAATCTAATGGGAGAAAACAACACCCAAAAGAAGACTTGGGGGCATGATGGCAAAACCCCAAAAAGTTGAGTTGACCTGGATAGGTTCCTAATTGAACTTCTGGGAAGAGGTCTCTACCTTCCTTTCAGAAGGTTCCCAGGTGCAGAAGAAGTACAAGGTGTGAGTCCCAGCTCTGATATAGTCTTTCAAGACCGTGAGTTTCCTGGAGTCATGATGGATAAGTCCAAAGGAGATGGTTATGAAAGAATATCTATTAAGTACTTATTATGTGCCAAACACAGTGCTAAACACTTGGATACAAATTGTTGTTTTCAATTCTGTGATGCCATTTGGGATTTTCTTGCCAAAGATACTGGAGTACTTTACCATTTCCTTCTCTAGCTTATTTTACAGAGAAACTGAGGCAAAAAGGTTAAGTAACTTGGTCAGGGTCACACACCAGTAAGTGTCGGAGGCCAGATTTGAATTCAGGAAGATGAGTTTCCGATTTCGATACCAGCCCTCCATCATCAACCACAGCACCTAGCTGCCCAGGATCAAAATACAAAAAGTCAAAACAGTCACTTCCCTCAAAGAACTTATTCTACCAGGGGAAATAAGAAAAATTGGAAAATAGGACCTAAGGTGGCTATTTTTTTTAAAGTTACAGGGATGGCAAGTAAAGCCATAGAAGAGAAGATTAACATAATCTGATTAATAGCAAAGGCAGTATTGAGTTTTGATTATGGTTCCAGAACTGAAAAAATGGTTGTGTATGGTGAAGAGGAAGGGTAACGATTAAGAGTTCGAATGTGATAGGCAGAAATTCTGGATATATAAATGATTTCTATACTCTTAGCAAATAGTCATCTAGCCCTTATTTAAAGGACCCCTTTAATAAAGAGAATTCACTATCCCCTGAGGCAGCCCATTTTCACTTGTACTTAGTTTTAGTTTTAAGGTGGTATTTCTTTAAATTGATCTGAAATCTTCCTCTCTACAATTTCTACTCACTATTGCTAATTCTGTCCCTTGGGGCCAAAGTGTACACCTATAATCCCTCTTCAACCTTAAAGTAATAGAGAAAAATCCATTATTTTTCCACCCAAATCTTCTCTTCTCCCAGCTAGACATTTCAGGTTCTTCATTTGTTGGACATATGCCATAGGCTTAAGACTCCTGCCCATCGATTCCTTCTGGATGCTCTCCAGCTCATCAATGTCAATCCCAGTATCCTACTTGATAGGACAACTCCACAACTGTAATAAGCCAGTGCTTTTCTTGACCTGTAAAAGCACTGGTCAAGTAGTGAGGCACTTAGTGGGTAGGTTAGACTGTTAATTCAAACCAAGAGTCATAGCAAAAATTGTGATATCAAGCAAAGATAAAAATTGCAGTGCTCCTGACACCTGTGGCTAAAACAGCCATCTTATTTCCTACCAACCCTCCATCCAGCGTTGGGTCTTTAGGTATCTGATCTCTCCCCTTGAATCTCCTGCCATTTCTGAATGGGAAGCAGAAACAGCAGTCATTTCTTCTTCACAGAACCATCAGGTTTTCTAACATAATGAGAATATTGCTCAGCAACTTCCTGTGCTGTTTAGGAAAGCTGATGACCTTGACCGATGCTCAGGGCAGCAAAAACAGGATTGAATTAGAAGATAGACAATCACTGAAACTGGTATGGCTTTGTTATATTAAATGGAGTGATGGGTTAGGGTGAAAGAGAAAAAGATAGGGAGGATTGTCTTCAAGTCAAGACAAAGTCTTAAGCCCGACTCTTCACCTGTGCTCTCCTATTCCCTTCCCCTTCCCCTTCCAACTCATTTTGGAGCCAAGTCAACTGGCCTAACCTCAGTTTCATCTCTCCAATCAGAATTTGAACTGCAAGTTGCATCAATACTCACTGTACTTTGCTCAGTCTGGGCAATTACTGAAAAAACACAACTCAGAAACTTTAGTGCTATATCTAAACCAACATGTCCTACTATTTTACAAGTAGGTTAACCCATGGGCCAAGCAGGCCTCCCCTAATTCAGGAAAAACTTCAAGGACTATTACATACTATTCATTTCAATTGTTAAAGTTTTTATTGATGCCTTTTGTTTTCTCATTAACTTTATTTACTAACATATTCCTCTCTCCTTTACTTCTCAGAAAGTCTTTTATAACATCTCTTATAACAAATATTTTTTTCAAAAAGAGAGATAACCAAATTCATAAAAATCAACCCACTGATATAACTATATATACCATTTTCCTCTCACATCTTTAAGGAAGAGAGCATGGCAGATTATCTCAACTCCTCTCTGGGGATAGGATTGATCAATATAATTACTCATTTTATTTTATTATTCCTATTACATTGTTTAGGTTGTTTTGTAACATTGTTTTTCTGGGGTTTTTTCCTTCTTTTTTTTACCTTTGTATCAGTTAATATAAAGTTTCTGACGCTTCTCTAAACTCTTCAAATTTATCATTTTTTATAGCACAATAATATTCCCTTCCTTTCATTTGCAATGATTTGTTTATTTTAAAGGCCTTTTAATGAAACCTTTCCAGTTGGAAAATACTTGGGGGGTGGGGGGGGAAAGGAGTTTCACAATGTCATAGGATGATAAATAAATTACACACATGGAACATGTTATATGTTTCTTAGGGGACATTGAAGTTTTGTAAACTTGGATTTTGTTAACAGGAAGGCAAAGAAATGAACAAATTCCTAGGTGGGTAGAGATTTTTGTCTTTTTAAAAAATTCTTTGTATTCCTAGTCAGCGCCAACAAGTCCAATGATATGAAAAGATTATGTGTGTTTGAGGAGAGCCTGTGCAACTCCGTGCTGAAACAAAAGCCATTATAAAAATAGGGCAGCTTCCACAGGGAGTGGGGGGAAAGGGAGAACTATAAAACACTGGGGCAAGAGTTATGAACATATTGCCTTTGGAAATAGAACAAAGTGTGAGTTATAATTCTATTTGTAGAATTAAGAAGAGGTGACATTTTAGAGTTAACTGTTACATTCTACTCAGCCCTGGATTTGAAGTCAGAAGACCTTGGTTCCTGGCTCTGACAGTAGCAGTGTTATTTTGGGCAAGCCTTTTCACGCCTTAGTTTCCTTAGCTGTGAAATGAAAGTAATAACACTCGTACTACCTATCTTCTAGGATTGTTAGAAGAATCAAATGAAGCCATGTGGGACAGTTATAAGACAATTGGATTTGGAATCCAAAGGCTTGAGTTTAAGGCTTTGCCCTGCCACTTACTAGCTATGTGAACTTAGATAAGTCATCTTAACCTCACAGGGCTACAGTTTCCTAATCTATAAAATGAGGGAATTGGACTAGAGGAAGGAAGGAATAAAAAAACATTATTTATGTGCCAAGCACTATGCTAAATGTTGGACTACAAATACAAAATCAAAGACAGTTTATACAGTTTCTCTTGGGAATCTTGTCAGCAATCCTTGATTCAATTATTATCTCTCAGCCATTGAATCTTAAATCTCTTTCTCTAGCACTAAACTCTCCTCTGAACTCCAGTCTCACATCTCCAATTATCTGTTGGACATCTCAAAATAGATGGCTGTAGACCTCTTCAACTCAACAAGTCCAGGACTGAACATATTGTCTTCCTCTCTGACCCCTCCCCCTCTTTTGAACTTTCCTATTACAAGATCAAGGCCACCATCATTCTCCCAATCACCAAGGCTCACAACAAAGGTATCACTTTCAATTACTCATTGTCTCTCTCCCCTTATATCTAATCTGTTGTCAACTCTTCTCAATTCTACTTTCATAGCAACTCTTATATATGGTCCTCTGACAGAGCCACCACCTTGTCTTGGGCTCCCATTATCTCAAACCTGGACTACTGCAATACCTCTTGAGGTCTACTCAAGTCTTTCTGCATTCTAGTCCTTCCTCCATTCAGCTATCAAATTATTCTTCCTAAAGAGCAGATCTGACCATATCCGAGAAACATCTAGTGGTGATATGGATAGAGCACCAGGTCTGGCATTAGAAGACTTGATTTCAAATACTGCCTCAGATATTAATTAGCCTTGGGACTCTAGGCACATCACTTAGCCTCTTTTTGCCTCAGTTTCCTCAATTGTAAAGTAAGGATAATAATAGCATAAATCTTGAAGGATTGTTGTGAGGATCAAATGAAATATTTGTAGAGTGTTTAACACAGTGCCTGGCACATAGTAGGTGCTGTGTAAATGTTTATTCCCTCTGCTCACCTTGTATTCAATAAAGTATAGGTTTCTTTTTTAATTTTTAACCTTTTAAAATTTTTTTGAGTTAAACTCTCCTCTCCATTCCTTCCCTTCCCCCACCCCCAAGGCAGGAAGCAATCTTATATAGATTTTACATGTACAATCATGTAAAACATTTTTCCATATTAGTCATTTTGTGGAAGAGAATTTGAACAAAAGAAAGAAAAATATAGTATGTTTTGGTCTATATTCAGACTTCATCAGTTCTTTCTCTGGAGGCAGATGGCCTTCTTCATCAAGAGTACACGGGAATTGTCTCAGATCGTTGAATTGCTAAGAATAGTTATGTCATTCACAAATGTTCATCACAAAATATTGCTGGTATTGTGTATAATGTTCTCCTGGTTCTGCTCACTTCACTCTGCATCATTTCATGTAGGTCTTTCCAGGTTCTTCTGAAATCATCTTTCGCATCATTTCCTATGACACAATAGTATTCCATTACAAACATACGCCACAACTTGTTCAGCCATTCCCCAATTGATGAACATGTCTTGAGTTTCGAGGTTTTTCTGCCACCACAAAAAAAAAAAAAAAGCTTCTATAAATATTTTTGTACAAAATATTCATAGTCACATTCTTTGTGGTGGCAAAAAATTGGAAAATGAGGGGATGTCCATTGATTGGGGAATAGCTGAACAAATTGTGGTATCTGATGGTGATGGAACACTATTATGCTGAAAGGAGTAATAAACTGGAGCAATTCTGTGTGAACTGGAAAGACCTCCAGGAATTGATGCAGAGCAAAAAGAGCAGAACCAAGAGAACATTGTACACAGAGACTGATACACTGTGGCATATTTGAATGTAATGGACTTCTCTACTAGCAGTAATGCAATGATCCAGAATAATCCAGAAAGAACTCTATCCACATTCAGAGAAAGAGCTATGGGAGTAGCAATGCAGAAGAAAAACATATGATTGATCACATGGTTTGATGGCGATATGATTGAGGATGTTGACTTTAAATGATCACCCTATTGCAGATATTGATAATATGGAAATAGGTTTTGATATATGACACATGTAAAACCCAGTGGAATTGCTTGTTGGTTCCAGGAAAAGGGGAGGGGGAAGGAGAGGGAAAAACATGAATCAGTAAGCATGGAAAAATATTCTAAATTAATTAATTAAATTTTAAAAATTAAAAAACCATTTTTGTACAAACAGGTCCTTTCCCCTATTTTTTTTATCTCTTTCAGATACAGACCTAGTATTGCTGAATCAAAGGGTATGCACAGTTTTAAAGCCTTTGGGGCATGGTTCCAAATTTCTTTCCAGAATGGTTGGATCAGTTAGCAACTCACCAATGGTGCATTAGTGTCTCAATTTTCCCCACATCCCCTCCAACATTTGTCATTTTCCTTTTCTGTCATGTTAGTGACTTCATATTGTTGTTTAGTCATTTCGGTCAGGTTCAACTCCTGGGGTTTTCTTGGCAAAGACAAAGGTTTGTCATTTCCTTCTCCATCTCATTTACAGATGAGAAAGCTGAGGCCAACATAGTGAAGTGACTTGCCTCAGGTAAAATAACTGGTAAGCATCTGAAGATAAATTTGAACTTGGGAAGATGAGTCTTCCTAACTACAGTCCTGGCATTCTATCCACTGCATCACCTAGCTGCCTTTCCTTATTTTCTATGACACTCTTTGTTATAGTGACACTGCTACTCTCCTTGCTTTTCCTCCGTTCTATATTCTATAGTCTACCTCCTTAACAACAAGTGTTTTCACTGGCTACTCTCCATGCTTATTCTCTCCCTCTTCAATTCTGTCTCCTGGTTTCCTAAAAGTCTTAACTTAAGGTCCACCTTCTGCAAGAATCCTTTTCTAGTCCTCTTTAATCTTTGTGCCTCCTTCTGAAATTACTTACAATCCATCCTGTATACACCTTGTTTATACATCGCTTTTTGCATGTTTTCTCCCCTATTAGATTGTGAGCTCCTCGAGAGCAGGGATTGTTGGGGTTTTTTTTGTTTTTCTTTGTATCTCACATGCTTAGCACACTCTCTGGCACATCGTAGGTGCTTAATAAATGCTTGTCTACTGCCCAACATTCCTTGACCTCAAGAAACATTCTAATAGAAGGAGATAACATTTAGGATAATGGAACCAGGAAAGCATGTTTTGATTTGGAAAGTTATAGAATGGTCAGTGAAGTCTTTGGGGATTGGATTAGCAGGATCTTGCCAGCTGCGATGACCAAGCCAATTTGATTAGAAATCCAGAAATGAAAAGAGTATAGGGTAGACAAGGGGTGACAGAGGTAAAATATGAGATGACTAGGAAGTAAAATAGAAAAGTTCAATATAACAGGCAACTAAGGCTGTCAGATCAGGAATCATTTCCCAGGATCAGAGTTCCAGGCATAAAAGTGTTAAGCTCACCAAGGTTTGGTTTTTGGTCTGGGTGGCACGGTGACTTGTAAGATTGCTAGAGAGTGAAATGATCCTTAAGGTTCCTTCTAGTTTTGTCGGTCTATGGTATATGAAAGTGCTCTAGAACAACAAATAGCTTATAATATAAGCCCCTCATTTCTTTGTTCAGTTAAGTAATATAGTGGCTTTTGGCAAAACAATACAGTTGTGATTCCATCCTTCAAGGTATAACATAGACCCAGATTTTTTCCTGAAGCTCTCTTCCACATGTAGCTTGGTAGAAGGACTCTGATTCCTATCTGTGTTCCCACTAGAAAATTTGATAAAGTATCCTGACTCCTAACTTTTACAACTGAGTATGACTTCAGACTTTTTCCCATGGCTAATTGACATTTTCTTTAATAAACATCTCTCTTGGAAAATTGGCACTATGCCAGGGACCACTTCTCAGGTTATTGATGACCCTGCCTCCCCCCTGCCTTGCTGGCCAGGAAAGGCAGCCGCTCCCAGGGACTGGCAGCCAGAGAGGAGACATAGTTTTTCTGTTTCCCAGGAAGCTTCCTAGTTTCCCCATTGCTGCCCTGAACTCACCCCTTTCCCTTTGTCAAGTCAGTTAATGAGATCTATTGCCCCCACCGAACAATGACTTTCTCTACCAATCTCCAACACCACCCACCCTCCCCAAAAGGAACCACAGTTCTTTCTCAATGCATTTCTTTACAATTTCCTTTAACTGGAAAAAGACTAGAAAAGGGCTAACTGTACACAGCCTGATTGCTATAAATATTCTTGATAAAGGCAGAGCTTTGTGAGTCTGCTTCCAAGCAGCTGGGAACAGTATCCCATCAATTATTCAACATTTACAGAGCATTTTGTATTTGCTAAGGACTTAACAAACCTTAAAAAAAACAGCTCTTTCCTCACAGCTCCAGGAAAGGAAATCAATATGATTCCTCCCATTTTCCAGGTGAAGCGATGGAAGAAGAGTTATGAATTGAGGCACCACAATTCTCCTGGAAGTTTGGACTCCTTTCCCTGAAAGGCCTTTTGAAAGTCATTTTCTCCCTATGTGTTTGCTTTATCAACTGAAAAAGGATGACTACACTCTTCCAGCTAGCCTTCTCCTACCTTCTCATTCCATTTTAAAGTCATAGAATATAAGTATTGGAAGGAGACTTAGAATCCATTTAGTCCAAATGCCTTTTATTATTGGTGGGGAAATGGGGGCCCCATAGAGGGGGAATGGCTTGTCTAAGGCCCTACAGCTGCAAGCAATAGAGCAAGAATTAGAACTCAGGTCATAGGACCATAAGTTTAGGGCTGAAAGGATGTCAGAGGCTGTCTGGTCCAACCTGGTCATGTTACAGGTGCAGAGATTAAGGTGCAGAAGGGAAAGTGGTTCTCTCAAGGTCTCATGGGCAATAAGTAGCAGAGGTCATTTCCTAGGCTTTTTAATAATGTACTATAATGCCTCCTCAGGGTTCTTTCTACTACACTGTTACCCTTCTAGCCAGTTAGGTGTTAGGCAGTTAGTGCTTAGAGTGCTGGGCTTGGAATCAGGAAGAGTCATCTTCCTAAGTTCGAATCTGGGCTCAAACACTTACTAGCTGTGTGACCCTGGGCCAGTAATTTCTTTTCCTCTATTTACTCATCTGTAAAATGAGCTGGAGAAGGAAATGGTAAATCACTGCAGTATCTTTGCCAAGAAAACCCCAAATGGGATCACAAAGAGTTGGATACAACTGAAATTACTCAACAATAACATTATGTTTCACATACATGAAATGTTAGAAGGATTAGTAAGAAACATTTTAAGGAAGTGGGAGTTTTTCCTCTAAAAGTAGAGGGAATTAGGAAGCAGACTTGAACCTAAGGACCTATCAGCCTTTGAGCTTGGCACAATGGAAAACAATAGTTTTGGAGTCAAAGGATATGGGTTCAAATCCTTACTCTGCCATTTACTACTTGTGTGAGCCAGGAAGTTATTTTCCTCTTTCAGCCTCTATTTCTTTATCTGTAAAATGAGATGATTAGGCTAGATGACCTCCAAGGTCCCTTGTAGCACTAAAATCTATGATTCTTTGATCCCATAGATGAATACCAAAAGCTTTTCCTTTTAAACTACTTTGCAATCTCCCTTAGCAGTATTGAAAGTTAATATCGTGCTGGAATAGGCTATTGCCCATGATCAAATTAGTCAGCAATATTTCTTGAAACCGCGTCATGTGCTGGGCACTGTCCTGGGTATTATGGAAAATGCCAACAAATAAAAGATATGTCAGATGCCCTTGAGGGCCTTGGAATCTCTTTCTTGGGAAATATTCCGTTTCTAAAACTCACAATGCTAAAACTTGGAGCTTCAGAGACAGGGAAAGCCCATTTTTGTCAGATTGAGGTCAGGGGGAGAATTCATAAAAGCTGCTAAAAACCTCAGGTTTTATCATACAAGAAATAATTTGGGGAATAAAGTTAAAACAATATTGCCAAGGGCAGCTAGATAGCACAGTGGATAGTCCTGGAATTGGAAGGCCCTGGGTTTAAATCTTCCTTAGACACTTCCCAGCTGTGTGACCTTGGGCAAGTCACTTAACCCAATCACCTAAGTCTTGCTACTCTTCTGTCTTAGATTTGATACCAAGATAGAAGGTAGAGGTTTGGGGGGAAAAAAAGAACTCTTGTTTCTGATGACTATAGTGAGAGGGAAAAGAGGAAAGGGGAAATAAAGGAATGTGCAAATTGAATGCCTTTACTATGTTCTGACAAATGTGGTTGCAACCCTTTCATTGGATGTTCTTGTTGCATAAAGTGTCTCAAAGCATGAAGCCCACCTCTCCTCCCCCAAACATTGGAAAATTACCATTTGCTATCACCTATGCTGACACTACCTTCTCCTGAAAGAATGCAATTCACAAAATTAAAGAAGTCTTTTATTGGAAGAGGCAAAACAAAACAAAACACTAAAAATATAATTTAAAACAGAACTCTTAGAAAAGATTTCATTCAAAAAGCACCCTGTCTGGTTCTGCTTCAACAAAGGAGGTTCTGTGACTCCTTATCTTTCAAATAGGGAGCAAGACATTACTCTAAGTCAAAGTCTGAATCCTCTATTTGGGCAAATCTTTCTCTGTCATTACGTGCAGTCTTTGCCACCGTGGGAGAAAGAAAGAAACAAGGATTTATTAAGCACAGTGCCAGGCACTGTTCTAAGACTTTCCAAATATTTAGGCTTCAGAACAACCCTGTGATGTAGGTGGTATGATTATCCCCATTTTATAATTGAGGAAACTGAGGTTAAATGATTTGCTCAGGATCACAAAGCCAGTAAATATCTAAAGTTGGATTTGAACCGGTCTTCTTGACTCTATCCATTGTGCCACATAGCTGCCACAGGGAAGTCCTCCAGATTTTTACCTCTTTTTCAAGAGACACAGTTCTCCCTCTATCATAGACCCTAGTGATAAGTATAACAGAGACATATATCATATAAAGGTTGCAAAGTATTTAATATTCATTATGTCATACAAGTCACACAACAACTTTGTGAAGCAGGTGATATTGATATTTTGATCCTCACTTTACAAATGAGGAAACTGATTTTCCCATGGCCACATATCTCTTCATTGTGTTAGGTAGGATTTGAATCCTAGGGCTCCTAATACTGAGTGCTGATGCTTTACCACTATCCCACACTACCTCTGTGACACTGTATTCATTCCATGATTTCTTCTTAATGAGGCTATGCCCCTTTGGGACCTCTCCTGGCAAACCTCCAATCTCATAAAGGTTTGTCTAGAGAGCAGACCTCTGCCACTTCCTATGTTGAATAAAGTCCCTGTCTCCTCTTTGAGATCAGGTATGATAAAGCCAAACATGACATCCTTTCATCTGCTACCAGAAAGGGCTAAGAACTTGTTCAGAATCTGGAAAAGGACCCAATGTCTCTATAATTATTTATCTTAAATATTAAAACATTTCTTAGGTAACTGGATAGTTTTCCTGTAATCTTGCAAACTGTTAGTAGTCTTCACCATTTATTAGCCACACCTAAGGTGGAGAGAGTAAGTGAGAAGAAGAAGAGATGCTTTTTTTCCTCTCCGGTATCCATTTCCTCAAGTGACACCATTCAGAGTGTGTTTGTGGGGTGCATCCTCCTTGCACCAGTTATAGAATAATGTCAGGAATCTTCTCTACATGAGGAAGGAAACAAACAATCTAAAGGTCATAGCCGGAGGTGTCTAATAATGAAGCATAAAGTAAGAACATCTTAGATCAAGAGAAACCTTCCAGATCCCTTCCAAGGGAGGAAATTGAGACTCAAAGAGAAGAAGAAAGCTATCCATGATCATACAGCAAGTTACTGGCTGAGCTGAGACTCGGTTCTAGAGCCCAGGGATCTTTTCATTATATGAAAGTCCTTAGATTTATAATGTATTTGTCACATACCATCTTTTATAATTATTATTTATTGCATATCTTATCTCTTTTAGGTTATAAGTTGTCTGAGAGCAAGTACCTTGTACTATTCTCCCCCTCGACTCCCACACTTAGCCCCTAGCCTCAAACATAATTTTGTAAGATTATAGTATTGTAGGGACCTGAGAGGCCACCTAATTTCTCATTTTACAGATGATACACACAGAATAGCCTATGAGCAGCTTAGGTACCTATCCAACAGATATCAGTAACCTAGCTAAGAGACAATCCTGAGATGACCCTTTCCTTCCACCAGTATCTCAAAATTGAGACCCTCATATTCTAAGTTTTCCTCCTTTTATAGTCCATTCTCAACTGACTTTTGGTCTCATGCCAGCTCAAATGCCCTCTTTGCATTCTGTGTCCCAACTCAGTAACTGGCAATTATGTTGGTCCAAAATGACTTCTTGCAAAAGTATTTACAAAACTGAGACTTAAACAGATATAAGTAGATCAAGTTCACACAGGAAGCAAGAGACAGTGCTAAACTTGAATCAAAGTGCTCTGATCCCAAACCCATCACCATTACCACTATTCACCAACCGTTTGTTAAGCTTCTACCATTTGCCAGGCACATAATAATTCCTTGAGATGGAAATTATCACAGGCAAGTCTGTGCCTTTTAGGGATGGCAATTTGGCAGCTATTGGAGCATAGACTGGAGAGGGGAGAGACTAAAGATCAAAAGGTGATTTCCATAGGAAGCTATTAAAATAGTACAAAAGGAAGGTTATTAGTACCTCACTGGGTATTAGTCAGGCCAGTAGAGAAAAAGGGAACAGATGCCAAATATGCTATAGAATTGACAGAACTTGGCAACTGATTAAATATAAGAAGTGAAGGAGAAGAGAGTTGAATAGGTCTCCTAGGAGAGGAGCTAGGTAGCTCAGTGTATAAAGAGCCTGGGCTAGAGGCAGGAGGTCCTGAGTTCAAATATGGCCTTAGACACTTCCTAGCTGTGTGACCCTGGGTGAGGCACTTAACCCCAGTTGCCTAACCTTTACTGAAATTCTGCCTTGGAATTGATATTTGATATTGATTCTAAGACAGAAGGCAAAGGTTTAAAAAAAAAATAAAAAGGTTACCAACTTGGATGACTAGAATCCTCAATAGAAATAGGGAAATTAAGGAGAGGCTCTTTGTTTCTTTTTGTTTTTTGTGTTCCTAGAGTCTAGCACAGTGCCTGGCTCATACTAAACCCTTGCTGATGTTTGTAGATTGATTAATTTCTTGGGGAAGATCACAAGTTCTTTCTTAGGCACATTGAGTTTGAGATGGCTTGTGGACATCCAGGTGTTGACCAACAGACAGGTTAGTAATACAAGATTGGAGCTCAGGAGAAAGATGAGATCTAGATATATAAGTCTGGAGTCATTGAACTAGAGATGATACTTGAATCCTTGGCTACAGATGAGATCACTAAGAGAGCTTGTAGAGAAAAAAAAAAAGTAGAGTATCCAGGACAGTACATCTACTATACTTTATCTATATACTATATACTATAATTAACTTGTATATATCCTTTTCATATATCCAGTTAGGGAAGCAACACTGGGCCCAGAGTCAGGAAGACTCTTTTTCCTAAATTCAAATCTGGCCTCAGACATTTACTAGCTGGTATGACCTGAGGCAAGTCCTTTGCCAAGAAAACCCCAAATGGATCACAGAGTTGGACAAGACTAAACAACAATAACAACAACATATTCTATTTCAACATAATTGTTTGCACGTTTTCTTCTCCATTAGACAGTGAGCTCCTTGAGGGCAGGGACTGTCTTGCCATTCTCTGTATATTGAGGGCTTAGCATGGTGCTTGCCATGCAGTCAACAAGCATTTGCCATATAGTAGGTGATTAATAAATGTTTGACTTGGCCTGACAGAGATTGTGAGACATGAATTAATGATCCTGAGGAAGAAACAGAGAATGAGAGGTCAGGCAGGGAAGAAAAAAATCAGGAGAGTATATAGTGTCATATCAAGAAAACCCAGGAAAGAGAGGCCTGTCAACTGTGTCAAATGCTGCAGAGATCAAGAAGTATGAGAAATGAGAAGAGGTCAATGGACTAGGCAGTCAGGGGATCACTGCTAACCTTGGAAAGAGTGATTTTAAGCTGACTCATAGCATGTCAGAGTTGGAAGGGTCTTTGAAGATTATCTTGTCTGATGCCCTCAAAACCGAGGCCCAGAAAAGCCTTGCCCAAAGTCAAACATCTCATAAGTGGCAAAGTCTTTTGAGTCAAAAACTTTACCCAATGTACTATACTGCCTCCCATACAGTAGTTCTGGCTATTAGAAAGATAAATTCCTCTTCCAAAGAGAGCTGGTTGTTAAACATTTACCTACACAACATTGTTCCAAACCCAGGACTCTTTCCATTCCAAATTTCTACCTCCTGTGCACTGTGTTAAAGACATAGAATGAACAATAGCCCAGAAAATAGAATTCCTTTGGTGACTACAGGAAATGAAGAAGAAATCATCTCAGATGGAGTACAAAGTTCACATAGGAGAACAAAACATTGTTCCTCTTTAAATAAAGAGACCTTACCCAGATAACATCATGCACTGGCAGAACTCTTCTTGCCAGAACTCACACTAGACCCAGAAAGGGAAATTGGATATGAGAAACTCAGCATTTTGGCATGATACAATGGAAAGAGTATTGGGTTTGGAATCAAAAGACCTGGATTCAAAATCTGCCTTCGCTCCCTCTGAGACTTCAGACAAGTTCTTTCACTTCTCTAGATCTGTTTTCACATCTGTAAAATGCTAGGGGGCAGGGCAGAGAAGGTTTGGACTAGGTGGTTTCTAAGGCCCCTTCCAGCTCTAAACCAATGATCCCATTATCCTAGATATATCACATGCCTGCCTTTGCTGGAATGGGGATAGCATTCTTTCATCAAGGGCTAGATAATGATTCTTTGAAAAGGGATCTCAGTGCCTGTTGTTGAAAGAAGAATTTTGAATGGAGTGTCAGCAAAGGCCAGAAATTCTGGGAGTAAGTAATGTCGTTGGGGCCCAGTAAGCACCTTTTTTTTCTCATCTCAGAGACCCCCTTCACTGTCACTAAACAGGAGCTCACAGGAAGATAAGGCAGGGAAGAATAGCAGCTCAAGGCTAGAGCAGCATGTGTCCCCTACTGCTCCAATTACCATGGCAACCTCAGTCAAGAATTTAGAAAAAAAATATAACACACCCATAGCTCTTCAATGCTGGTTCCCAGCAGATTCATCCAGGCAGTGCCAGGAAGCTTGAGACAGCTACTTCAAGATTCTCCTAGGGCTTCTCTCATCAGTATCCTGAGCCCCTTTCAGAGATAATCTGCTTCTCATTCTGATTTGTAAAGTAGAGATCTCAGATTTATCTAGGAGTCATAACTCTTTATCCTCAATTGAAGATAAATATTAAGGTTTTAATAATAAAATGAAAATGTGATCAAAACCCCAAATGTCCTAGGTTCTCACTTTTGCTTATTCAGTGCGCTCAGGACAGCCTCGCCTTCTCTTCTCTCATCCATCTGTGGAAAGAGAAGGAAGGAAGAGAGGGAAGGAAGGAAGGAAGGAAGGAAGGAAGGAAGGAAGGAAGGAAGGAAGGAAGGAAGAAAGGAAGGAGGCATGTAGGTACATAGCTAGGTATGTATGTAGGTAGGTGGGTGGGTGGGTTACATGAGATTCTATTAAGGCTCTGAATCATATGGTTTTGTCTAAATCTTTCTTACTTGTTCCCCAACCTACTCCCTTTATCTCACAAAATTTCCAAACAGGGCCTATAATACAGGTGTCACAGAATACAGTGGGAGAGGTGGAATCCAGAACAGAAGGTGTTTTTTTGTTTTTTTTAAGTACCAAGGAGAGATCAGGTGTGACTCTTCTGGAAGTCGTAAAACCAGAGCTAACCTAGAACCTCTCACTACCCCATTCATTGTTCCCTCTTCTCTCTAACCCTAATCGAGACTAGGTTTGAGTTGTTATTCACTCCTAATAGTACTGCTAGGACTTTTGAAGAGCAAAAAGTCTTCAAAACCCCAAGGAATAAATGCGTAATTATGGAATTTCAGGCCCTAATATTTTATTTTCTGAGAACTTGGACCAATGGATAGAAGTTACAAATAGGCAGATTTTTTTTTACTCAAAATAAGCAGGAAATTCCTAACTAACAAAAATGAAATGTACTACTGTGGCTCTCTAGGGATTATGGTTATATGATACAGTGCCTTTCTGGTACACTTAGGTACAGCCACACAAACTCCCACAATTTCTGCTACCAGTCACCTCTTCCTTATTAAGTCTTGTGAATTCAGGTTCAAAAGCAGCCTAATGTTTATAACCTGGAAGAATACTCCTAGTAAACTACTCAAAATGCAGAAATTCTCTCATCAACACAGATCATTTGAGTAAAAGGAAGGAAATCTCTTCTCTAAATCAAAAATTATAAATTTGTAGGTTTAGAATAAAAATTAATGTTAATGGCCATGTAATTTAGGGTTAAGAAACATAAAAAGGAGATAAATACATCTTCTAGCTATAGAAGGCAGCAGTAGGATTCAAAACTAGGATTTCATCTTTATCCCTTCTTACTTACACCTCCAGTAGCTTCTGAGGAATATTCTTTAAAAGAAAGGGATTGAGATTTAAATTCCATATCTATATTTCCCAAATGAGGACAAAAGAAACTATCAACTGGACTTCACTCTGATCAATTGCTACATCTGCCTATGTGGCTTAATCTCAGCTCCAGGCCACTCTTATTACATGTTGGCCTTCTTTCATTCTCCAATCTGGATACTTTTCATCTTGCATCTTGATTCTTCTGGTTCCAAACTTGGGTAGCATTTCCTTCCTCAAGGCTAGTAGAACCTCAGGATATACTGGGTTCTTCTGAATGCCTAAATATACTCTTACCCCCAAGAATTCTCTATTCAGGGAAGTCCTCCAAAGTTTCTGTGATTATGGGTCTCAGGAACTTAGTGTACATTGCCTAATGGGGGCTGTGAACTTTTTTCCCTTGATTATTTTTATTTTACACTGTAGCATCTCTTTTTGTGGTAGCAAAGAATTGTAAACTGAAGGGATATCCACCAATTGGGTTACCACTACACAAGTTGCGGTACATAATTGTAATGGAATACTACTGTGCTATAAGAAATGATGGGATGGATGGCTTAAAAAAAACCTGGAAAGACTTACATGAACTGATTCAAAGTGATGTAAGTGGAACCAGAAAAACATTGTACACAGCAACAACAATTTATATGATAAACATTTTGAATGACTTAGCTATTGATAGCAATACAGTGATCCAAGAAAATTCTTAAGTACTCATGATGAAAAATTCCATCTACCTCGTGAGAAATAACTGATGGAATCTGAATGCAAACCAAGACATATTATATTTCTTTTTTATTTTGGTTCAATTTATCTAGTTCTGAAATGGGAAGGTTGAGGTCCCAAATTAGTATGGTCCTACGATCTATTTCCTCCTTAAGCTCCTTTAGTTTCTCCTTTAAAAATCTAGATGCTATACCATTTGATGCATAAATGTTTAGCAATGATATTACTTCATTGTTTATAATACCTTTTTGCAAAATGTAATTTCCTTCCTTATCTCTTTTAGTCGGATCAATTTCTACTTTAGCTTCGTCTGGTATCATGATTGCTACTCCTGCTTTTTTTACTTTAGATAATAAATTCTGCTCTAGTCTTTTACCTTTGATCTGTGTGTATGACCCTGCTTCGAATGTGTTTCTTGTAAACAATATATAGTAGGATTCTGATTTTTAATCCAGTCTACTATCCACTTCCATTTTATGGGTAAGTTCATCCCGTTCACATTCAGTGTTATGATTACTAATTGTTTATTGCCCTCCATCTTATTTTCCCCTTTAAATCCTGTTCTATTCCCTTTCGCTCTGTTCCTCCTCATCAGTGTTTTGCTTTTTGTCACACATCCTCACTTCCCCCTCCCTCAAAATACCTCCCCATTCCCTTCTCTTATTCCCCTTCTACTTCTTTGTAGGGTAAGAATCCTATACCTTAATAAGTATATTTGTTTTTCCCTTTCTGATCCAGTTATGATGAGAGTAAAGTTTAAGCATTGCCCATTACCACCCTTATCCTCCCCTTTCTAAAATGGTTTTTCATGCCTCTTTATGTTATATAATTTACCCTATTCTATCTCTCCCTTCCCTTTTTTCTCAGTGCAATTATTTCTTTCACCCCTTAATTTTTTTGTTTCAGATTGTTTCACATTATCACATTTATATACAGGTCATATCATCATAATCATCTTACTTCCCCACACTTTACATATATTACTTCTATCTTCTCTACTACTAAGAGTAATTCTTGAGAATTACAGATATCCTCTTTCCATGTAGATATATAAACATTTTGACCTTAATGAGTCCCTTAAATCTTCTCTTTCTTATTTACTTTTTTAGGCTTCTCTTACGTCTTGTGTTTGAACTTCAAATTTTTTGTTTAGGTCTGGCTTATTCCTCAGGAATACTTGGAAATCTTCTATCTTATTGAATGCCCTTTTCCCTCCTGAAAGAATATATTCAATTTTGCAGGATAGGTGACTCTGGGTTGTAAACCCAAATCTTTCACCTTCCTGAATATCATATTCCATGCCTTCCAATCCTGTAATGAAGAGGCCACTAGATCCCATGTGATCTTGATTATAGTTCCAAGGTAATGGAATTGTTTCTTTCTAGCTGCTTACAGTATTTTCTCCTTGAATTGGTGGCTCTTGAATTTAACTATTACGTGTCTGGAAGTCATCATTTGAGGATTGATCTGTGAATTCTTTCAATTTCAGCTTTATTTTCTTGTTTGAGGATATCTGGGCAGTTTTCTTTGATAATTTCTTGTATTATGATGTCCAAGGTTTTTTCTTGATCATGGCTTTCAGATAGTCCAATAATTCTCAAATTGTCTCTACTGGATCTATTTTTCAGGTCAATTGTTTTTTAAATAAGATAGTTCATATTTTCCTCTGTTTTTTTTCATTCCTTTGATATTGCTTTATTGATTCTTTATTTCTCACTAAATCATTAGTTTCTAGTTGCTAAATTCTAATTTTTAAGGCCCGATTTTCCTCTGTCAGCTTTTAGTTCTCCTTTTTCACTTCTTCTTGCATTGCTTTCATTTTTCTTCCCCACTTTTCCTCTGCCTCTCGTAATGAATTTTTGAAGTCTTTTTTCAGCTCTTCCAGAATCTCTGTCCAATTCATATTTTTCTTTTGGATTTTATGTGTGTTTGCTTTGCTCTCACTGTCCCTTTCTGTGTCTTTACTTTGTTCTTTGTCTCTATAAACATTCTTTAGAGTTAGGTACTTTTTTGTTGTTTGCTTATTTTTCCTACCTAATTATAGGTAAGCTCTATTTTCTGGGAGGTTCAGGTATCCTCTTAAACTTCAGTCCTTCCTTACTGCTCAGGGCAGTGAACTCTTCATTTTCAGAACTGTTGAAGCAGTAGATACAGTTACATGAGTGAATATTATGGAGAGGAATAAATTCAATTAAACAAGCATTTATGAACTGTTTAGAAAAATGTTACGTTCACTATTAAAGTGTTTATCAAGAAGAGGTTGGATTAGATCTTCTCAGGTCCATTCCCAATTCCAGGATCTTATGGTATAGGTACTAGAAGTGTTCTGCAATTTTTTTTTGAGACTCTTACAGTATATCACATAAGAAGTCTACCAACTTTATCTGCTCCATAAGTCAGCCCTTCCTGCGTTCTCAAAACTCTTATTATAGGAGTTCTTGGATAGTAGTGGCTGCAATGTCAGTAGCATCAGAGTTTTCTATAGCTCAGACACTATGTCTACCAGAGAGAGGGAGAATGATATCTCATACTCCTGCTCCTACTTCCTGGGAGTTGCCAATGGCTCCAGAAGTCCCCCATGGGGATAGCAGATTTAGAATGTCCCAGTTCTTTGCAGACATGATCTCATATATTCCAGCTCAGGTTTGAGGAATGGGGAAAGGAGGAAATGACTGTGTTGCTTTAATAAGTGGAAAAATAGAAGGATAGCAAGGATCATGGTGCTGATCTAAGGGGGTAAGACAAACATTATATAGATGTAAAACCATTTTCTTCTACTTTGTGTAGGGCCTTTCTTCTAGGAGTTCTTTAAACTTGTGTTCATTCTGACACATTCTGAACTTATTTTCAGTATTTCCTTTTCTTCCTTCTTGCAATTGTTCCTTCTTTATCCCAAATAGATAAATCATCATTGATCTGTCGATCTAAAATTCTAGAATTCACATCAGATATGCATTTCTGGAAGTGGAGGATTTAGCATTTCTGCATGGCATAGCAAGGAGAGCACTGGATTTGGAGTCCTGATTGCTCCGTGTGACCTCTGGCAAGTAACTTAATCTCTTGAGCAAGTAACTTAATATCTCCAAGACTCAATTTCTTAATATATAAAATAAGAAAGTTGGACTAGAAAATTTCTAAAATCTCTCAATCTATGATTCTATGAATCCATTATAATAATAATTGCTAGCATTTATATGGTGCTTTACAAATATTATCTCATTTTTATCCTCACAGAAACCTTTAGAGGAAGGTTCTATGATTATCTCCATCTGACAGATGAGAAACTTGAGGCAAAAAGAGAGGTCAAATGACTTGTCCTAGGTCAAATAGCTAGTAATTATCTGAGATCAGATTTGAACTCAGGTCTTCCTGACTCCAAGTCTCTCTCTGAACAAAGGGTAGTAGAGTGGGAATTAGAAGAATGTAGTGACCAGTCCCACCTCTTCCATTCATTAAATGTTTGCAACTTACTACCTGAGTTATCTTGGGAAAATTGCTTTGCTTCTCTGGGCTTCAGTTTCCTTATGTGTTCCTTATGAGAAATGGGAAGTAAACAGAGGTTAAATGAATTCTCCAGAATTACATAGTTAGTAAGTGTCTAAGGCCAGACTCGAACTTGAGTTTCCCTGACTCCAAGTCTATCCACTGAGCAAAAATAGGGCAGACTGGTGTTGAAAATATAGTAGACTAGGAATTAGAAGGCTTAGTGACCCATCCCACCTCTTCTATTCATTAGCTATGTCACTTGGGGGGAACATTTCCTCCTTGGGCCTCAATTTTCTCATCTGAAAAAAGGGAGAAGGGGAATGAAAATTCTTTACCTCAATTTTCCTCATAAAATCAAGATATTAGAAAAAATAATCTCCAAAGTCCCTTCCAGCTCCATAATCCCATATTCCCACACTATAGACTACATAAACCCCTTTCCAGAAGCTATCTAACTGATTCTCATCCTAGGATGGAGATTGAGTTAAAGACTCTGAGACCTTTCCAACTCAAGGAGTCTCTGGTTTTGTGGTTTTTTTGTTTTGTTATTCCAGTACTCCTCTCAGAATCTCATTCATCCCCTAAGTGGTTGATTATCTTTCTCTTAACACACAATCTTTCCTGCTTTTTTTAATATAATTTTTTCAATTAGAAATCTATTTTCTTTACCTCTCACCTCCCCATTGCAAAACAAATAAATCTTATAATAAATAAATCATGCAAAACAAATTCCTGCCTTGACTGTGTCCAAAAATTATAAATCTCCCTTAACCCATCCAGTCTTTTCCACTCTGGAGAAAAAGAATGGATCGGTGCCTCTTCCCACCAAAAGTCCTGCCCTCTCGGGGATCTGATCTCAGCTTGCTGTCACGAGGGAATATGAACACAAATTAATTCACACTATCAGTCTGGGGTTGTGAACCTTCTCTAATGTCTAAATGTTCCTTTGGCATTCTTGGCTGGAGACTAGCCCAACCAAATCCTGATTATTTGTCCCCCAACTTTTGCTGCCACCATAATTTGAAGCCTTGGTATAAGATGTACTTACTACCTTTTATCTCTCCACTTTCTTTTTCCCCTTTGATCATGGCTTTTATTAATTTTTTAATATTAAGTTTATTTAATTAATTCATTGATTTAGAAAATTTTCCCATGGTTACATGATTCAGGTTCTTTCCTTCCTCTCCTCCTACCCGCCTCCTGTAGCTAACGCCTCTCTACTTTCTTATGTCTGTGTACCCCATATTTCTAATACTTATGTACAAGGGAAACATCAATATACAAATTCATAAATCAGATAATCAAGGTAAGATAATTAGAAACAACTTACCAAAATGTTCAGGACTACTCAGTACTAGGCTACATTAAAGATGTTAGAATACTTACATTCTCTAGACTTGGCTTGGCATACTATTTTCTCTTGGCCTGAGATATATTGTTTCCTTGTGATTCTAGAATAATATTCTCTGTCCCTGAGGACACCCCTATGCTATTTGGGGTTGGGGAGCAATAGATGGAGTTCATTGCTCCATTCCACAGCCAAGGAAGTTAAGAGGCACATATGAGGAGGGAGAGCATTCCAGGTATGGGGAAAAGTCCCTGCAGAGTCATAGGGAGAAGGGCAATTAGGTGACTAATTGGATCCAGGCCTGGAGACAGGTCATTCTGGGTTCGAATCTGGCCTTGGATACTTCCTAGTTGTATGACCCTGGATAAGTCACTTCACCCCTTTTGCCTAGCCTTTATTGCTCTTCTGCCTTAAAACCAATACCCAGTTTTGATTCTAAGGCAGAAGAAGGTAAGGGTTAAAAAAAAAGTCACATGAAAAATTGTGTATGATGAACAGCAAACAGACCAATATTGTTGGGTCAGAGCGTATGTGAAGGGGAATGATGTATAAGAGAACTAGAAAGAGAGAAGAGTGCGGTTGTGAAAGGCTTTCAGTGTCAAACAGGGCATTTTACACGTGGTCCCTGAGGTAATAAATGGGAGCTACTAGAGTTTATTGAGTAAGATTAGATCTGGGCTATAGGAAAATCCTTTAGGCAGCTAAATGGATGTGGGGAGAGAGCAGAAGCAAGAAACCCATTGAAAAAGTTATTACAGGAACCAGCTAGGTAGCTCATGAGATTGAGAGTCAGGGCCAGAGACAGAGGTCTTGAATTCAGATCTAATCTCAGATATTTACTAGCTGTGTGACCCTGGACAAGTCACTTAACCCCCACTGTTTAACCCTTACCTGCCATAGAACCATACACAGTGCTGATTCCAAGACAGAAGGTTAGGGTCCAAAATAAAAAAGGTTATAACAGTAGTCCAAGCCAGAGGTGATAATGAAAGGCTGCTGTGAGTAAAAAGAAGGGGACATATTTGAAAGACAAAGCTGACAAGATGTGACAACAGATTGGACAGGTGGGGCAGATGTGATTGTCTTCATTTTACCGATGAGGAACCAATCCCAGGGAAATTAAATGAGTTGCCCAGGGTATTGGCAGGTATGTGGTACAACTGGGAATCGAATTTAATCCAGTTCTGCGATTCCAGTGTCAATGCTCTCAAGTCCCTTGGTGAGTGCCCAAGGTGAATAAAATCACCTAAGAGGTAGGAGGAGAGAGCTTTCCTTCTTCAGAACAAGAATGCTCCCTCCATTCAAAGCGTGAGAACCAGCAAAGCAGAAGCCAACAGTGCTTGTTAACACCAGCGTACCCTGTCGAGGAAATGGGTTTGGCAGGTTCCAGAGTAAACAGATTATGTCACAAGGTGGCAAAGATGTGAACTGAATGATTTCATTGTACCCACCTAAGAGCTGCAAGGTGTTTCTGATTACCATAGTGAGTCTGAGAAATGAGACCAGGGCTAGGAGCCAGCCTTAATCTGGAGCCTCACCAAAAAGGGCAACCAACACTCTCACACAGTCAATCAGTAAGGTATTTTTGAAGTGCCTACTATGTGCCAGGGGATAAAAAGAAAAACGAAACAAGAATAAATGCCCAAGTCCCTGCTCTCAAGGAGTCCACTGTCTAATGAGTACTATGTGTGTACATAATTCAGAGTCATCAGCATACCTGATTGCTGTGAAAGAGCTAATCCCACACACTCCCTTTTTAGGAGAAATCTCGGGCATCACTGGGAATATCATGATCTGATGCAGCTGGACTCCCTAATGACACACATCCCCTTTGCTTGCTCTTGCTTGCTCTCTCCCTCCTCTTCCTCCTCCTCCTTTTGTTTCTACATTACTCTTATTTCCCAATACAGATCCTTCCCCCCCTTCCAAAGAGCTGTCTCTTTTAACAAAGAAAAAAAAAGGAAAAAGGGCATTTCAGCAATCATATGGATGAATAAGTTGTGGTATTTGAATGTGATTAAATACAACCCTAAGATGTGAACAAAAGATGATTTCAAAGAGATATGGAATGACTTGTATGAATTCATAGAGTGAAAAAAGCAAAACCAAAAACAATTTATCCTATAATGTTAGTATTATAAAAATGAACAATTTTGAGGACTTTAATAAAATGACAAAGAATGAAATGAGTAGGGGCAGCTGGGTAACAGTGGGTAAAAATATGGCCTCAAACACATCCAAGCTGTGTGACCTTGGGCAAGTCACTTAACCCCAATTGCTCAGCCCTTAACACTCTTCTGCCTTAGAACCAATACCTAGCATTGATTCCAAGACAGAAGGTAAAGGTTTAAAAAAAATGAGTGAAATGAGCAAAATCGGGAAAACAGTTCATGCAATAACAACACTGTGAAAACAAACAACTTTGAAAATTGTCAGACCTGTAATCAATACAATGACTGTTCATGATTCCAGAGGACCAGGGATGAAGCATTGCTATCCGTATAGAGCAGTAGCAGGTTTAGGGTATGGAATGAGATATTTATTTTTGTTACAAGAAGTTTTTCTCTTTTCTTCTTTTTTATAAAGGAATGAGGGAGAGTAGGAAGAAAAAAATAGATTTCCATTCATTAAAAAATAAAGAGGTGGAGGAATACCACTATTGGAACCATGTTGCATCTATGTAGAGATGAAGTCACTGTTATGAGTTTTACTCATACTTTGTTACAAGAGATTTCTCATGTAGTAGGAGGAATATGTAAATATAATTTCTATGTTAACAAAGTACATTAATTAAAACTTTGAAAGCTTAAAAAACAAAAACATAAAACCTCAGAAATCAGTACAATACTCTTCACCCATATTCCCCATCTTTGCAAAGAAGGGAGGGAGAGACATTCTTATCTCTTGGTGGCAGAGCCAAGTTTAGTCAACATAGTTACAAAATGTTGCTTGTTTTTCAAGGAAAAGAGATTCTCTAGCTCCATATGTTAGACCAGCAGTTCTTAACCTGGAAATCTGTGAACTTAGTGTGGTTTTCATCGTTTTATTGTCATGCAAAACATACTTCCATATTGTTCATTGATGTAAGAACACATAACCAAAACCCCAAAATAAAACCATAAATATACTAATGTGAAGAGACAACCCCAACAGTTCTTCCTCTGGAGGTGGATAGTGTTCCCCATCATAAGTCTTTCAGGATTGTCCCAGATCAGTGCATTGCTGAGAGTAGCGAAATTTTCACAGGTAATCATCGTCCATTATTGCTGTGACTGTGTACAATGCTCTCCCGATCTGCTTATTTCTCTCTGCATCAGTTCCTGCAGATCTTTCCAGCTTTTTCTTTTTTTAATATAATTTTTCTTTTTTAATAAATATTTTCCATAGTTATATATGATTCATGTTCTCTCCCTCCCCTCTTCCCTCCCCCCCTTGGAGCAATTCCATTGGGTTATCCATGTATTATCACTCAGAACCTATTTTCATATTATTCATTTTTGTAATAGAGCAATCTTTTAAAACCAAAACCCCAAATTATATTGGGTTTTTAATTTTTATTAATTTTTCTCATTTTTATTTCCAGTTCCAAATTTCCTCCCTCTACCCCTTTCTCTACCCATTGAGAAAGCAAAAAATATGATACCTATTATGTATATGATGTCATGCAAAACATATTTCTTGGGGGCAGCTGGGTAGCTCAGTGGATTGAGAGCCAGGCCTAGAGATGGGAGGTCCTAGGTTCAAATCTGGCCTCAGATACTTCCCAGCTGGGAGACCCTGGGCAAGTCACTTGACCCCCATTGCCCACCCCTTACCACTCTTCTGCCTTGGAGCCAATACACAGCATTGACTCCAAGATGGAAGGTAAGGGTTTAAAAAAAACATATTTCTTTAGTGTTTTAAAACTATTTCAATAACTATGCTTCAGTATAAGTGGTTTCCTTTGTAATCCTATGAATTTTGTTTTGTGCTTTTAAATACATTATTTTGAGAAAGGGCCCACCAGCTTCACTACAATAAAGTTAAGGTGCAATGCCTTTGACTTGCTTTATACTTTAAGATCAGAACAAGAGTAAAAGGGTTAATGTAACCAATGTTATGGTTGGAAAGATTTAGGTTAGATGTAAAGAAGATCTTCTGGCCTGGGAGACTCGTTAAATTCCTTTGTTCATTTGACAAATATTTATAAAGCAACTAACAGGTGCAGAATTCTGGGCTAGTTCCTGGGGGAAGTAAAAAGTTTGGCTTTGACCTTAACATTGTGGGATTAGCAGTCCAGTAACCTGAAACAGATCACAGGGGAGCTTGCAGAAATTTCTTCTGGGGAGGTCAGTAAATATAGGCATGTAAACTTTTGCAGAATTTGATTGAATTTATGAATTGGAATTACTATTGTTCAGTCATTTCAATTGTGTCTGATTGTGTGTGACTCCATTTGGGATTTTTTTTGGCAAAGATACTGGAGTGGTTTGCCTTTTCCTTCTCTAGCTCATTTTTACAGTTGAGGAAACTGAGGCAAACAGGTTAACTGACTTACTTGTCCAGGGCCATACAGCTAGTAAGACTCAGGTCTTACTGACTCCAGGCCCATCACTCTATCTACTGAGCGCCACTTAGCTGAATTGGGATGAAAATTACAATCATTTTATTTTTATTACTTTTTATTGAATTAACTTGTACTTTTTCTACTTTCAAACTATATTTGATTTTCACAGCCACGTTGTGAGGTAGGTAGCACATAGTCCATCTATTTTGGAGCTCAGGACACAAGTTCAGAGTAATTTGCTTAAGAGTCATCCCATTAAGATATGGTAGACTCAGAATTCAAACCCTAATTCTTCCACCACATGACTCTCTTGGCCCAAAGATCCTCTTTTTTGATGGATGGCTCATGGTGTTCTTTCTTCCCATCCATAGCCACCCACTTAGTTCCTGAGTCACGAGGCTCATATTCTTCTCTTGGACACATCTGGCCTTAGCTGAGTATGTAGGAGCCTACTCTAGCCTTTAGGCCCCATGAGTGTTTGTATGATTCAGCTGCATTCCCTTTGCCTTCTATCACCGCAGAAATTCTAGTCCAGCCTTGTTCAACATACCTAGCCAGTTCCAGAGGAAAGTCAAGGGCTCTCTCTCTGTCTACTGACCTTAGTGACCTGGACACCAGAAGATTAATGCCAATGAATTTATAAGAACTCATTTCACCTGGCTCACAGACAGAAGATTTTTCAATTTTAATTAAATTGCAAATTTAATAATTTCAAATATTAACCCCAGAAGGGGGCTAAGGGGGACACCAGGCAAATCACTTGATGTTTATCTTCCTGTTTTCTCATCTACAAAATGGAGATCATTAGTAATAGCATCTACCTCCCAGAATTATTGTGAGGATCAAATGAAATCATATTTGGAAAAAACTTTGCAAACTAGAAAGCACTCTATAAAAGCTTGTTTTTGCCTTGGAGCAAATAGCCAGTATGTGTCAGAGGCAAGACTTGAACTCAGGTCTGCGACTGGCTTTCTCAAACACTGCCTTCATCGACACTATAACCTACTTATAAACATAAGACATTATTAAAAATGTATCACATTTGCATTGTCGTCCACATATGATTCTCACAAAACTAAGAAGACATTGAGGCTCAGAGAGATTACTGTTTAAATAAAATTGTTTGACTTAGAAGTTTATAGATCTGTCACCCAATCTGCCAATTCATTGATTGGAAATAGGAAAGATTTGAAGGAGGTCCAGAGTGTTGATATTAACATCAAGTGGGTCAGGATTAACACTCAGAACCCCAGAGGGACTACATCTATTCCTAAGCTATTATATGTGTACCTGTCAATGCCTTAAAGAATTTGAATTCAGAAAGATAGGCAACCTGCCAACTGAGAGTCACAATTAAAAACCAATAATGAACACACAGCTGCCTTTCTCCCTTGGCTTCTCCCAAACACAGAGGGATGATAACAACCTACTCCCAAGGAGCACTGTGGGGTAGCCACTCGGTCGAAGAGATCTATAGAGATTCCGACAACATGATTCTCTGCCTCCCATTCTCTCTCTGTGGGGATGTATAAAGTACACTTGATGATGTATCAACTACCATTCATTTTTAGCTCTTCACACAAGCCTACCCTACATTTTAAAAAATCTTAAATCGCATCTTCAGAGGGATTCGGGAGAAATAATTCTAGTTATGATTTCAGTGTTATGGAACCCTGTGGGAGTTAGGAATAGCTAACACACACAGTGAGTAACTCCACCCACTACATTCTACAGGGCTTCAAGGAAAGACTGGGCTAAAAGCAGGGACTGATAGGGAGATGCTTCTAGAAGGCACCTTTTTTTTTTTTATTGGGGAAATTCTGTTTTTTAAATGCCAGGAGCTACTACGATGGTGGGGCAGTTAGAGTTTTGTGCCAGAGTGCTGAAATTTAGCGGGCACTTTTAGCACTTGTAATGCTTCAAGAACAATTGAGCTTGGCACTTGGTTAGCAAGGAATAAATAGTTAAAATGGTAGCTTACCATTTCTCCCTATCCCACTAAAGTCATACACCTCGGACTGACTCTTCCCAGGCTACCTTCCTGTGCTTTCTCAGCTGGTGGCAATGGTCTCCCTAATAGTTACCTTACTAAATTCTGAGGTGTCTGTATCCTCCCACTTCCAAAGGGGGAGGTCTCCTTGCCTCCAAAGGCACTTGTGTTATCGATTTATGCTATTTTTCCAGGTTAGAGAAATGTTAGCTATACCTTTAAAAAGAACTCATATTTATAGGAGACGTTGTTGTTTCCAAAGCTCTTTTCTTACCAGCCCTGTGAAACAGTATTTTATTATCTCAATTTTACAGGTTAGAAAACTGAAGCCCAAAGACACCAGTAGTATGTAGCAAAAACTGGACTTAGAATCCAGATCTTATCATTTCAAAGTGCCAGGCTTTCTTTACTCTGTCCTCCTCAGCCATTCTGAATTTGTTCAGACGGCTGAATCTATTCCAGAGGTAGCCTTCGAGATTAGAAAGAAAGAAAAGGCATCCCGGCTCTGTCAGGGAAACTTAGAGCAAAAGGTAGGATACCAAGACAGGGAAGGGACCTTAGGAAAGCCCTGAAGTTCTTTCGTCTGGTAGGTGAATGTCTTAGTCATCAGGAAAGATGATTAAGTCTCTTTTTGAGAGCCTATGGGAAAAAGACATCCAAAGCCCATTGCCATGTTCCTGTTACTATGACATCAAGAAGTTCTACCTTATGACCCACCCTTTTAATCTCTTGCTTTAGTTTCATCCCATTCTTCCAGAGCCAGTTGCCATCTTCCTCTCATCAAGAAGTTCTACCTTATGGCCCACCCTATTATCTTCTTATTTAATTTCATCTCATTTCTTCTTGTTCATTTGTTCAGATGTTCGAAGACAGGGAGTAGGGGTCCAGATTCTGAATGCCTAGACCCTTTGACTGCTTTAATTTTGGGCCAGAGACAGGCTCACATTCCTTTTTTTGTATACTGGCCCCTCATGCTACAAAATGGGAATCCATCTATCCTTTCTGGCTCCCTGGCCAGGATCTAGGAAGGACAAATGAGATCATCCAAATGAAGTGCCCTGCAGGAAGGTACTGCAAAAGGTAAACACAGAAATTGCTTCCCAAATGGGTGAGTCACAAGTATTCTGGGTAGCTGTAAACTCCCGTGTATATTCAACTCTTTTTCTTTATGGATGACAACATCTCCACCTTAAAAAGGACAGGCCAGAACAGGGTGACTTGCCTCGAGAAGTTTGCTAGAGCCAATTCCACTGGCTTAGAGCTGATTGTTAAATTTTCAGTGCAAACATTTGTACCTCAGAAATCAACAAAAACAGGCTTGATTGTTTGTTCTTAAGAGAATGTGTGATAGTGAAAATGTCAATAATACATATTAAACTCAAAAGTGTGTTGGCATATGTTTTTTTTACCCAGAGTGATTGTTAAATATAAGCACACGCTGCCTTGCCATAGATAATTATGAAGTAGACAATACCATAAAACCACAAATATGTATTTCATACCTACCTGTGCAGAGCTGATGTTGGGGGTCCTAGAAAAGTAGGGTACACATCTCACAAAACATGGTTTCTGGAACAACTAGGTACTACAGTGGCTAGAGTGCCAGGCCTGGAGTCAGAAGGACCTGGGTTCAAATCTGACCTCAGTCACTTCCTGGCTGTGTGACTCTGGACAAGTCACTTAACTCTGATATCCTAGCCCATCAATTCTAAGACAAAAGGCAAGGGAGTGGGGATGAGAAATAAGTCATGGTCCCTGCCTCCTGGGATTCAAGCTGGTAGGAAGATGAGATATCAACACAGAGAATTATAATATACAACATTAAGTGATAAGTTCACTGAAAAGGTGCAAAATAAAACTAGATCTGAGATTGGAAAGGGACCCATCACCCTCAGGAAGATCCAGAAAAGCTTCTGAGAAAAAGTAGCATTTGAGCTGAAAGTTTAAAGGTTGGCTGGGGATTCTGCAAAGAAAGATGAGAAAGGACATTGCAGATATGGGAAAAGTGTGAGCCAAAGCACAAGGGTATGAAGAAGTCATATTTGGGTGCAGAGCAGGGATTTTTAACCTTTATTATGTCATAAACCCCACTGGCAGTCTAGTGAAGCCTAAGCCTTCTCAGAACAATATTTGTTGCCTACATCCATTAACTGAAGGAAATGCTAAATTTCAATTCAAGGTTAGTGAAAATACAGGTGTATTTTTTCCCATTTAAATTTATAGGCCTTCCTCCTCCTTAAAATCTGATCCATGGACCCCAGATTTAAGAATACCTGATATATAGAATTATACAGTTTGGCTGAGAGAAACATCAGTCCATAGTCAAGTGAATGAATGGATGTATGAATGAATGAATGATAAAAGCATGTATTCGGGGCTTCCCAGGTGCTATTTGCTGCCTAAGTGCTGGAGATACAACAAAAGAATCAAGAAAGTTCCTGTCCTCAAGGGGCTAACAAAAGAAGACAGCAGACATTGGACAGGGATGTCCAGGGGAGAGCTGTTTTGGTCCCCCAGGTCGCAGACATGATTAGAGGAGTCACAGGGCAATTAATTCACATATTCTTTCTAGAACTAAGAAGGTTGATTTGAGTACTGTGAAGATGCCCCTTAGAACAGCACAAACCTTGAGCTGTTGCCTTTCAGCATCCTGGGAACCCTGGTGTTAAACTCTTAAACTCTTTTGTTCACACTGGAGCCATGCTGAGTCTATATACTCATTCCCCAAGTGCACCACGCACCAGGTACCTGAGCAGAGCTTCCTGCCTGGCACTAAGGAGTGTCCTGGTTATTCTTCAGCATATGCCCTACTCTGCCAGCAGGGATAGAGGGCTCACTTTTCAACACTGCCTAGTGCTCTGCTTACCCCTTCTGGGTCTTCCTGGCAAAAATTTCCTCCAAAGACTCCTGCATATGCTTGTCTGTTCCTGCCCCTTTGCACAGGACAGAACCATCAAGACTCCAGGAATGATCTTAAATCCAGGACCGACCCAGCTACATTTCTGAAAGGGAGCTACAATTGCTGTATTAGTTGTGTCATTGTGCCTTTCTCTGTTGGTTCCAGGGGCTATAAGCAACCCCAGTCCTGTGGATCCTCTACATCATCATCCAGGCAATGATCTCAACAGCCTGGGGCTAAGGAGGAGGAAGAAAAGAGGAACTGCACTGTATTTCCAGCAGCCCTTGATGCTTTGGTGCACCAGAAGATTGTAGGATGGCTGCATCTCAAATCCACATAGAGGAAGTGGTGGATGGAGAAGGAGGCTACTTAGGGGCAACTCCTCCTCCTGATGACCACCTCCTGAACCTAAAGGTCCTCACAGAGAAACTGAGGCTGCAGACCCGGAGGCCTTCCTACCTGGAATGGCAGGCCAAGTTAGAGGAGCAGACATGGAGTTTCCCCAGGTCTTCTGATGAACAGGAGAAAGAACCAAGGAAATCCAGGGAAGAGGAATTATCCCCTGTAAGGAAGCTGCAACAGCTACAAGAGAGTCCCACCCAAAACCAGCCACCTCTGACTCACAGAAAACTGGATACCTTTGAGAGTATAGATGAAGCTTTGCGTTGGCTAAGGAAGGAACTGGTGAGTGGTTTACCTTTCAAATCCTTTTAGAAAAAGAAAGGATGTTAGCTTGATTCATCCCCAGCCTACAAATAAATAAATGCCATTTTCCTATTATCTGAGGGCAAAAATAATAATTTTTAAGTTGAACAAGTCACCTGGGATGATATGCCCACCTCCATGAAAATAGAGTAGACAGGTTCATTTGCACCCATTTTGTTCTTTCCCAAGCAGAATTATGAAGTGAGCTATTTTTCTTTCCTAATTCCTTTTGCCTTCCTTCCTCCCATTCCTATTTTGAGACATCAGGGTACCTAGTGCCTTTGTAAAACTGTTCTCTTTGATGGCAATGACTCTCCCCAGCACCCCACCCCAACTAGCCTCCTCTCCTTCATACAAACTTCTACCCTCCCCTGTCCAACTCCTGTAGGGTGACTGTGATGGTGGTGTTGGAGGTATAGTGAAAAGATCATTGAAGTTGGATTTGGAAGACCAATGCTCAAAGGAGACTTGGTACAGCAGAAACCGTACTAGATTTGTAGTCAAAAGACTTGACTTCAGTCCACACTCTGTTCCTTATTATCTGCATGCCTTTAGGCAAGTCACTTAACCTTTCTAGATCCCAGGTCCTGGCCAAATGAGAAGGTTGGGGACCAGAGGACATCTGAAGTCCCCTTTAATTCTTAATCTAGAGTTCTCTGATCCTAACTCTCACTGTGCCACTTTAGCTGCTCCAATGAGGATAACCATTTGCCTATCTTTCTGGATTGCTGCGAGTCTCATTAATGAGGCTGATCATAGATGAGAAGTGCTTCTGAATAGCCTCTATGAATGAGTTATAATTAACCAGGATACCCCATTCCCCCCTTCCCCACCATCACTTTCAATGAGGTTTTCCTGTAGCATTCCAAAGCCAGATGGTAATGACTACTTTTATCTGCCACAAGGAATTAGAGCTGGTCCTCAAAGCAGGCTGAGTAGACAATTGCCCCCTTAGTCTGATTTAAGAAGGTTCTGAAAAACATATTATGTATGGAGCCTTCATCCAGGCCAATTAGCTTTCCTGATGAAGGGTTTAAGCATTGAGTTAACTGGAAGGGAGTAAACCTTTAGGTAACCCAGGCATTAGCAGGGATTAGTTATCTGATTCACTGTAAAACCCTTTTTGTTTTGGGCTTGCTGATGAAAATCCTGCCTGCTTTTATGTCTTAGTATTGCATAACTTAGTGGCTAGAGAGAGATGAATCTCTCTTTAAATTTCACTGAGGCTTGGGTTCCCATTTTTTTTTTTTTTGGACTATACCTGTGATCTCACTTGTGATCACCTGCTGATATCAATATAGGTCATAGGTCTGAAACTACCTTCCATGTACCCTTTTTTTTAAAGAGAATTGCCTGGGGCAGTAGGAAGTTAAGTGGCCTGCTATTGATCACACCATCACCATCTTTTGGAGGTCAAATTTGAACCCAGATCTTCATGACACCTGAGATCTACTTTCTCTCCTATACGTCTTCTATATGAATTGTTTTCAGGGTATCATGATGAACATTAATTCTTCCTGAAGATGCAGGGGTCGACATGTCGAAGGTATAGGTGACTTCTGAATCTGTACTTACTCCAGGATCATCCCCTTTTCATCATACCAGCTTGTCATTTGTCTCTCTCAAACTAGGGAGAAGGCAAAAAAGAAATCACATTATTTGATAGTCTAACCCTTTAGGTTCTTGTTCATCACAATCTGATTTTTACTCACAAGATTTTTTTAAATCCTTATCTTTCATCTTAGAATCAATTCTGTGTATTGGTTCCAAGGCAGAAGAGAAGAAAGCGCTGACAATGTGGGTTAAGTGGCTTGCTCAGGGTCACACAGCCTGGACGTGTCTGAGGCCAGTTTTGAACGCAGGACCTCTCATCTCTAGGCCTGTCTCTCAACCCACAGAGCTACCTAGCTGTCTCCAGATTTTACCTTTTAATTATGCTTTGTGCCGTATACCTTCTCCTCATCCCCAAATACAAGATGTCAAAATTTGCCTTCTGAGGCTTTGAAGAAGAAAAGGATGGAGAGTCAGGAGGTCTGGGCTCCAAGCCTAGCTCTACCACTAACTAGACATGTGAATTTGGGCAGATCACAAACTCTCTGAGCCCCAAGTTTTCTTTTGCAAAAATGAAGGGTTGTATCTAAGGTACTTTCCAATTTCAGCATTTTCCAGTTAGCAACCCAGATGAAGTCTCTACCCAAGTTCAAACTTAACAAAAAAGTTTTGTTTTTTTTTGTTTTGTTTTGTTTTAGATTTAAATATTTTATTTTTTTAGAAAAATTTTCCATGGTTACATGATTCCTGTTTTTACTTTCCCCTTCCTCCCCCTTTAACCCACCCCCCATATCCAACACACATTTCCACTGGTTTTAACATGTGTGGTCAGTCAAGACTTATTTACATATTGATAGTTGCATTGGTGTGGTCATTTAGTGTCTACATACCCAACCATGTCCGCATCAACCCATCTGTTCAAGCAGTTGTTTTACTTCTGTGTTTCCACTCCTGTAGTTCTTCCTCTGAATGTGGGTAGTGTTCCTTTCCATAAATCCCTCAGAATTGTCCTGGGTCATTGCATTGCTGCTAGTACAGGAGTCCATTACATTCGATTTTACCACAGTGAATCAGTCTCTGTGTACAATGTTCTTCTGGCTCTGCTCCTTTCGCTCTGCATCAATTCCTGGAGGTCTTTCCAGTTCACATGGAATTCCTCCAGTTTATTATTCCTTTGCACACAATAGTATTCCATCACCAACATATACCACAATTTGTTCAGACATTCCCCAATTGAAGGGTATCCCCTCATTTTCCAGTTTTTTGCCACCACAAAAAGCGTGGCTATAAATATTTTTGTACAAGTCTTTTATCTATGATCTCTTTGGGGTACAAACCCAGCAATGCTATGGCTGGATCGAAGGGCAGGCAGTCTTTAATATATGCAGTTTTATGTCACTCCCAACCTTTAGATCCCCATGTTGGAAAACTGGGCTTTATATTGGATTGCGCCCCACCAGCATACATGAGATGAACTTCAGGCAAAAGTAACTTGAAAACTTTCTAAGTGACTGGGGAAGTCAACCTTACGTGAATAATTGAATAGATAATTCCTGATGTGGAATAGCTTTGTGGAGAGAGGGGTGAAAGGGAGGGAGGAAGGGAGAGAGAGGTGGGGGAAGGGAGGAATAAAGAGAGAGAGAGAGAGAGAGAGAGAGAGAGAGAGAGAGAGAGAGAGAGAGAGAGAGAGAGAGGGAATTTCTGCAAGTTTTCCAATATTTCAAAGCATATTTGTATCATTATATTTATCTTTGAAACCAACAAGAATATTAATGGCCAAATGATCTAGTAGGTGGAAAATATTGTGTTTGTTTATTTTTATGCAATTATACTCTCATAGTAGAAGCACAATCTCCAACTGTTACAAAGGTTCACTACTAATCACTGGGATCTCTTTTAGCATTTTTCCAGTTTGTGAAGGAAACTTTGCAATTCATTACCATGCCCTTGTTCTTTTAATTTGTTAACTCACATAGATACTGGTACCTCTTCCCATCAAAGCACCAAACACGGTTATGATTCCCCAAGGATATCTCACTAAGGCATTCCACTGCCACCAAACAGCTTATTGTTTCCTCTATTCTTCTTACATCAAAATCAGCCAATCAAAATCATCTTGTTCTCTGTTCTTACAGGATACCATTCCAGACCAAAATACAGTGGTCATTACAAGATCTGAGTAATAAATGTTAATTAATACAAATGTATAAGTAAGATAATCAATAGTCTCATTTAGGAAGAAAAATATTTTAAGCCATATGTTTACTGAAGACTTTTAAACAATATTATATAGATTGTTTAGTCTAGCTTCATTAAACTGGAGGGAAAATTATTATTACAAAGAAAAAGCAAAATTTAATTTAAAAATATAAATGGTGTATGCATGAACATCATAGAATTATTCCAGACCTCTGTGCTTAGTTGTATCTGACCTAAACATGGTTGATGTGTTTTAATTCTCTTATGTCTACATACCCTACTAATGTATTTATAAAACACTTCACCTCTCTGTCTATCTCAGCATAAGATCCCATTGCACCTATGGTAAACTTCAGAATGTTTAGTGTCAAGATATGTCTTGAGAAAAATGACTTTCTGAAAATAATGTTATTTATGGCTTCATTTCCCCGAAGCAGGGGAAAATGATGATTGTGCAGAAAGCAGTGAGGCAAAGTATATTCCTCCTTTTAAAATGACCATGCCAGAGAATAATAAATTTAGAAGTTAAAGCAGACTCAGATGTCATAAATTCGACACCTTTATTTTACACTTAAG